>NC_028643.1:69000460-69063688 GCF_001406875.1 Solanum pennellii | reverse complement strand
ATATATATATATATATATATATATATATATATATATAACCGTGAGATTTGAACCTGAACCTCACAAATAGACGTATCCTCGATAACCATTGACACCAAATGAGTCTTTGAGCTAGGGTGTACATGTAAGTCATAACTCATAACTATTTTAGTACTTTTCGAAAGATATAGTATTACTAGACATGGTCTACTGTGGGAAGCATGAGTGCACGTGAGCCTGTGCCCCCACATATAGATCCGCCTCGGATCACAACCGGTAAACAGGATCAGGCCAATGCTTGCATAATGGGGAAAGTTGTTACTCTTGACTCTTCTTTTTGTTCTACATATTCTATGAAATAACCCAAAATCAAGTTTGACAACCTAGCTCGTTAGGGATGGATTCCTTAGATTAAGACCGATAATGTCATATACTATGATTGGGAAAAAGAAATTACCAATAGAAACTCATTATCATTATTTTTATTTCTTGATTGTCAGAAAACTCATCATTTTTATGATGGAAGACGTTCATTTCAATATCTATAAACGGTTATATTTTTGTTTCTTGGTTGTAAGAAAACTCATCATATTAATGATCTTAAGGAATCTTTTGAAGTGGGTTAAAACCTCATTTTGTATCATAGAAAAAGGATAGTAAATCTAAAAGGATTGCCGCATAGATACTACAATTGATGAAAAAAAGAATTTGGCCTTTCACTGCCACTTCTTTTCATTTTCAGTTTGGGATGATGAGCCCAACCCTGTTGGACATAGCTCTCTTAACCAGTTTTGAACTTGATTAGATAGACCGAGAACTAGAAACATATTCTTCGAAGGAAAGAGGAGATCCTTGCATCATCTGAAACATGTGTCTCTATCTTTTGTCTGTTTGAAGCAATTTAAAAGCTATAACTGACTTGGATAGCATGATTAACTTCATTATCTCCTAACTAACTATTGCCATTTTGCTTACCTGCAACACTCTCTGGGTGTTAACTATTAACTAAGAACCTTACTTTCTCAACCCAAAAAAATAAAAAATAAAATTGGCGCCCTATTCCTCCTTTAAGTATCTTAGCTCTTTAACTAAGAAATGAGATTGCCAAGTTTGGACAATTAACTCTGGAATCTCATTTTTGCTCATAAAAGGTGGGTTTAAGTCTATGAAAACAAATTGCTGTTAATTTTACAGTTTTTTTCCCTTTGTTGTTAATTCTAAATTTATTTATTTAGATGTTAAGATTAATATGTTCCTAATGTCATTTTGAAATCAGTGGATTCCAAAAACAAAAATCAAGCAGGTTAAGCTGCAGTTACTATTGCTCTTCTACTTACTCCTCATAATTACATGACTCTTCAATATTCTAATATTGTTCCAGTTAACTACTCAATATAATCCACCTTTGCACTTTTGTCATCTGCAACAATATGCTTGTGCAACAGTAGTTACTCTCTCAGTGGACTCAGCACAAAATGATCTGTATTTCTTAGAAAGTACTGCAAGCAGTATCCTAAGAAACCTAGAAAATGACAAAATGAAGGGGAGATGGAAGAAAATGCTCTACTTTTCTCCACTTGATTCCTGAAGAATTTAAGATTTTGGACGCATAGATGAGAACCACTTTATACTTCAAAAGAAAAGCATATGTGATAAACCAATTCCTCTTGCGGCGGAAAAAATGGAGTCAAGAATTAGCTCGGAGTTTCACCATCTTGTGAAATCCCGAACTGGTTCTTCATTCTATTTTCCAGTGCTAGAGGATTTGGTTAATCAAGTATCCCTTTCTTTGAAGGCATACAACGGTTCCCATTATAGGAGTTAAGAAACCTCACTTCTTAAGGAATTATGATCCATGGTTAGAAAAGTTCAAAATCCTAACCAGATATGCTGCTATCTTCAAAATATTCAATTATTTTATTATAGAAGTTATTTGCTTAATGTAATTATTATGTCCACTGTATAAGAATGAAATCAAACCAAACAAGCCCAGAAATTTCCACCTCCTAAAAAATATCATCTCAATGCTTCAATTTCTATCTTCCAGATAGATACTAAATGTATGCTTCCTACTAATTCTTATAAATTCAGGATTTTCTCCGCCAAATGTCACTCCATAAGCTTCCAAACCAAAATATTAATGCTACCGAGGAGCCCAATATCAATTGAAGCAAAACACAAGTTCTAATTTTTGGGGGAAATTACAAGATTTCACACAAACAATCCATCGAACAGGTAGCAAGCACTACTCTATCACAGGAGAAATTCTATATATACGCAAGAGAAAATCATTTCAAGCCAACTATCGATCACGCACACGCAAAGGAACTGGCTTGAAGAGATAAGAGATAAAATATATACCTTTAATAATGAGAGAATGGAATCTCCGTCGCCGGTCACCGGTCGCCGCTAGTTGCTGGTGGTGGTGCTCAGCCTCGGTCTCTCTCACTCAGAAGTATCAACCCTCAGCCCCTCGTTCTCTTGGGAAATAAAGGGATGGGCTTGGGTTAATGGATTGGGCCTTATTACTAGCTTTTGGGCCTTTAATTCATAAGGGACCTAAAATGGATCAAATCGAATATCGATGTTCTTTTCTTAAAGGAGAAACTATCTAATTACGCGGGAAAAAACTAATTACACAAAGATTCATGTCGTATTTATTAATTATCCCTATAGTATCTCTCGAACTAAAAATTTTATAATTTTTTTTTGCTACCAAACACACTGAAATAGGGAGGTGAACGAGAACACGAGGAATGTGAGTGAGATTCGTCTATATATCTAATATACGTGTGAATCACACTAAATATGTATCTGGTGTGATTCACATGTATTTGGGATACGTTAGCGAGATAGGAGAGTGATAAGAGAGACCGGAGGGAGGCGAGCGAGATCTATCTATGTATCCTTAATACATGTGAATTCACATGAATGCAATGTGTCTAGAATAAATTACATCTAATTTTTAGCCTATATATCTCGAGATACATGTATCTCGTCATATCTCAATGCACCAAGAAATGACAAGTTGCGTAATAGCAAACTAGTGTGTAAAATAACTCATAAATTAGTGGGATTTCTATAAATTACCCAATATTTTTAAAGAGAAAACAACACAAAAATCTCACTAGTTTAGGACCTAATTATGTGCCTTCACTTTAGTTTTCTAAATTACCTTTCGTACCACATTCACTTCACTAGATACATGTGGGTCAGATTAGGTGTAATTTGTTTCAAACACACCATATCAATCTCCTTGCCTCAATACAAATGCACATGTATTTCTTAATATATCTGGTATCAAAGATATATGTATCTAGTATCTGTAATTTAGCCTGAAATCTAATGAAGTGGTGTATATGACTTAAAATCTGGTACAAAATTATTAATAAGTGAGACTATATTATTATGTGAAACTTCAAACTATAGAATAATTGTTGTATTTATGGTATGATGTTTGTCTAATTAGATTGCTTTTCTTTATCATATCATCATATATTACTAAAAGTATGAACAAAAAAAGTTGAAAGTTGAATTACGATTTTATCCCTTCTATAAATTAAATTGTTATACAATGTTTAAGTATTTAATTGTATAAATTTAATTAAAATATTAATGATTTCTAGACTTCCTAAGATTAATTCCTAATTAAATATCTAATTTATTAATATTCATCTATAATTTATATGTATATAATAATTATAATTTTTTCTTTTTTTATAAAAAGTTTCTACCTAAATTGATGCACTTTTCCTTTTCTCATAATTTTTTTCTTAACCCCTCTCATGAATTATATAATTTATGTGGATAAAGTATTATCCTTTATGATAAACAGCGAAATTTAATAATTTAAAGGGTGCAAATCTGCAAAATGGACACACACATTGATGATGTCCTCTTTGATTATTATTAAAGAATGACGTTAACTTCACAAATTTAAATTTGTTGATGCTTAATTATGTGATAAGAACTTTAGTTGTTTTTCTACATGATTTGCTTACTTTAATTTTCTTTTTCATATTCTTCATTTATTTATTATTATTTTCTAATTACTTATTCAACTTTTATACTCTTAGTATTCATAACTCTCATCTTTTCATATTCATAATCTCCAAATTTTAAACTAAAACTTTAAGATATCTTTTGATATTCCTTTTATTCTATCTATATAAATTTAACTTCTTTATTTCATAAAACCCCTACCAAGATTATTAGGTTATTATTTTTATTCTATAGTTAAAGTAGATGAAGAAGACTCTTGAATTTTGATAGGATATGAAAGGAGTCGATAAGAACTCAGAGAGTTATGTACTAATTTTGTACTTTTTTTTCATCTATATATACATCAGTCTTATAAGAATAATGTCTCCATTATATTTTTTCTTAAATTTGTTTCTTTTTGTCTTTTTTTTTCTCTATTAGACTTCTTAATTTAATTTTTTAGGAATGTTTTATTGTCGCGAGTCTTTATTCTTATTTTTTAATTGTTATATTTTATTATTCATTACAATTTACATATATACCATGAAATTTTAATCCTTCTACCATATCTATAAAAATTCACATGAAATACACGTACAAGCACGTGCTCAAAAAGTAAATTTAATTAGAAAAAATGAAACCAAACCAAAGAATGAACTTCTTCGTTGCCGTTCAATTCTTCATATTTATGTCCACCTCTAATCATAGACTTCAGCAAATTTGGGAATTTTATGTATTATCCCAATTGAAACATGCTCTCTTCATTTCATATGCATTGGTTTTAACATATCAAAAAGAAATGATACATCTTTAACGTCAGTTGGTAACTATGACTTTTAATTTTAGGTGTTCATAAGTAGACACTTAAATTTGTATAAATTTGAACAAATAAACAGATTTGTCCAACATGACACTCTACATGAAACTTTTTGTCCTACGTGTATTATGTTATGTAGGACATGTATACATACTTGTTCAATTTTATACTAGTTTAAGAGTCTACTAGTTTACGGTCAACGTCAGAGAGCATAATTATGCCAAAAGAAATTCACATGCATCTATTTGATTGATGTGCAAAAATAATAAAATTACATGCTTTTTCATTTTCATTTTTATAAATATCAAAGAGAAGATGACGTTTAGTGATAATAATGACTTGTTCTTTAGAAGTTTTTAAAATGTTGTCTCATCTCATCCTAATGTCAATGTGTGAGGGTTTGAAGATTTTTTCTTTTTGGTTTCCACCTAGTGTTCGATACCCACCTTGGATACCCTCCATTGTTACATTAAGTTACTTGTTTCTCTTTTTTCATAATCCATCAGCATGTTGACTTGAAAGAGTTTGAAGTAAAGTTTACCGATGGTATTAACCATCTGGAAGAAAATGCGCGACTTAGAACATCATGAAGCAGAGAAAACTGATTTAGCAGCATCAATTCCGACATGAAAATGAAATCATTGACAAGGATATCTTATTGTTTTGAAGTTAGAAGAAATGAGAATATAGAGAAGCATTTACAAGTCTCACAACACAATGGACAACATGTTCATGATCTAGTACAAATCTAATATTCTTGTCAATAAATATACATCCAACAAGAAAAGAAAGATAGATAGATCGATTTGATTTTTGGCCCTATTTGAAGATTCATCTCTCTGAATTAGAACTCTCTAATGAAATCATGTAGTCGATCTTGAGAAAATGCCCCCATCAAAGCTAAGTGTGAGCAGTTATGTTCACTACTTCTCTTCTTTTTATTTCGGTTTTCCATCCAGTGTCTAGTACCCACATTTGAACCCGACTAATCAGGATTTGCATTGTGTAGGGCTCCATTTGGGGGGAAGCGCTCCCTACCAACAATTTTTTCATCAGGACATGAACCTGACCACTGCACCATAATTTTCTTTGAAAGCTCGATTACTTTCTTAAAATGAAAAGGGATTGAGAGAGTTTTATGATTCATATCTCTGTAAAAAGGAAGTACATGTAATTTTAAATGTCCAAATATCTCTCATATTCAGACAGAGCAGAGTCTTGGACAAGCAGAACAACAAGGGAGAGAGAGGGGGGGAAAACCCAAAGTAGCTGCCCATAACAACGGTGAAACCTGGTGTACAAATGGTCCGGAGACAACACAACCAAAATTTCAAAAATACAAGAAAACAGGCTAGTGTTTAAGGCCTAAAAAGTTCTGATTTGACTCAGTGAGCTTAAATTTGGTGTCTCTGCTTCATAAGTTTCAACATCTAAATGGGTGAGTATCTTCTAACGAAGACTTCCTATTTATTTTTCTTCAGGTGAATTAGCTTTTTCTTTTTCTTATTTTGAACAACTTAGTTTTATGCCTTTTTTGAGAAACTTGGGAAACATACTTTCTGAAATCTGGTGTAGTGTATAACATAGATAAATACACGTCCGACAACCCTCAACAGTAAGTCAATACGACCACGGGAGTATACTGACCTGAGGCTCAATGGCATGTGTATTAAAAAATTACGCGATTGATATCAGATAGTTCACTGTAGTGCTGCAGAAACATACATAATTAACCAATATTGTGGTCATATCTTATGGGAAGTTAAGCTCAAAAATGCTGAAAACCAGTCAATCCTGCAAAGACCGAATCAAAGACCAACCTTTTCACAAAGTTGAGCAATTCGTGGTTGATCATAATGAGTGAACATTCCATTGGCTAATATAGCATCATCAACATTTGGGAAAGTCACGAGATTGATTTCCAAGACCTGTATACAAGAAAGTTACAGCCAAAGTAACATGTATAAGCAGAAAGATGTCGCTTAATGAGATAGAAACAGATACCTTAGTCTGCAGGAAACTGTTCTCTGGAAGGTTAGGTTTCAGAACATCCAACAAAAATGTTGTTGCCTCACGGATCATGTTCCTCTGATGTCAAAACAGAAAGAGAGAATCATTATCAACTGGTAAATTGCACCTCAAAAAATTATTCAAAGGCTTCTGTACCACATCAGCCGTTTAACATCATTAATGTCACCTAAAGTAGCTGCTTTGAAGCCCATTACGCTCGATCCCAATCTCTTCCTCTTCCTGTCTCAGGCCTCAAATTTAATCATTTTCCTTCTATTCAGCATATATTCCGCCCATACAACTACTTCACCCAAAAGCTATGCCTACTAATCTGCATCCTCTATTCACAATTAGTAGGAGATTTGGAATCTTTCGCAACAAGTGATACTCAGTCCTTCTGCAGTTCTGCCAAATCATGAGCTAAGCAACAAGATAGGCTAATAAATTTTGGTGTTGTAATCTCAAAAGCTTTTGGAATCTTTAGCGGAAGTTAGTACTAAAATCATACAATTCACAGAGATTTCCAAGGAGTATTTATCGATCTAAACAAACTACAAGTAGTGGCTTCCATAGTGTCTTAAAATCAATTTACATTTATGGGGATGTCTTAAAAACAAGTTACTGGGAAAGAGATTGTCCCCTAATACCCAATAATAACAGGTTCATTAACATGAAAGAAATTACTTACTCCTTCCGTTTCAATTTGTTTGTCTTACATTCGCTTTTAGTCCGTATAAAAAAGAATGTCTCTTTCCTTTTGTGATATTTGCTAAACACCTAATGTGTGTTAAGGAAGTGTTTAAGAGGGTCATTGTACCTGTCATTCAATTTGAAAATATGACCTTCTATATCGAAGGTTATCCTTTATACTTATTCATTTGAATAAAATTTACACATACTCTATATCCAGTTTTATTCTCAAGGTTTTGAAATACGTATGATCAACCTCCATCTAAACACAGGTCGTACATGAAAATATGAAAATCAAGGGCATACATTATAAAAGCTTTTGCAATAGCTCGAGCTTCCTTCCAAAAAGGTCAAGCCAATCCAAGAAACTTATTCAAGTTAGGCTACAAATGCCATGAAGTTTCCTCATGATTATCATTGTTCGTCAACCTTTCTAGTAGGAGAGAGTATCCACTGTACCAATGTATCAGTTACACAATACTCAGTGGCTCACCATAACTATATAGTTAGACAATTTCTATTACAACTTGAATTAATGACTTACTTTTAATTTGATGTAATCCTCAATATAGCACATAGATCTTTTCCGTCTTGATGTTATTTTCCTCTTTGGCTATTAGATCATAACTCCAGAAAAAGAAGCAGACACTTTACATATGGTGGACTAGAACACTCGCAACAAATCAAAGCAAAATGTATCATTTTTTACAAAAATCATCCCGGCAATACCACTCAAAATTAGCAAAAAATGAGCTCCTAAATCAACGAAAAATTGCTAGAATTGAGCATGATAGCTAGAAAAGTATGCACTTCCATCCAGCAATAGATAAAACAAAGAAGAAAAATCAAGGAATATCATCTTAAAACTGAACTTAATAGTAGTGAAATTGCTAAATATACAACCAAACAGAGCATAACAGAACACCTAAATCTTCAGAACTGAATCAA
The DNA here is from genome assembly GCF_001406875.1 of Solanum pennellii. Classification (NCBI taxonomy): domain Eukaryota; kingdom Viridiplantae; phylum Streptophyta; class Magnoliopsida; order Solanales; family Solanaceae; genus Solanum; species Solanum pennellii. The sequence continues at coordinate 69,055,263 of NC_028643.1, read as the reverse complement.
ATGAAAACCGAACAAATCCGATACACCTGAACTTTTTTCCCATAAATCAACAAAAATTACCTAGAAGTGAACTTAATAGTGGGAGAATCATAAACTTCCATCCAAACAATGGGACAAAACAGAGCATAAAAATCAATGAAGATTACCTTAAAATTGAACTTAACGGTAGGAGAATTGTAACCGCCTAAACGTTCAACCAAACAGAGCTCAATGTCACAATTGATAAAAACTTCAAAAACTGAATGAAAATGATAATCAAACCAACCTGATTGAAACAATCGGAGTGTTTGAGTAACAGACCATCAAATAGACCGGGAGGCAATGTACTGTCCATCCACATACTAGTTGAGTTATGTCTTCGGATTGCTTTAGAAACTAAAAAATAGGGGGAGAGAGATCCAAACCCTAGAATTTTTAATTCCCTCACTGATATTCAACACCAAGAGGTGTTTCGATGAGAGTATGATCCGAGGGACAGAGAGAGTACCATGGAAGGACATCAGAGGCTTCAGATCGGAGGGCTATGAAGATCTAGCTTTCAGATGAGATTTTGCCTCTGGCTTCAGATCAGAGGCTATGCTTAATTGCCGGGATATTATTAGAGGTTGATTTTCACTTGACACAGACTTTTATTGGGCATTTTTAAGTGTCACTAAAAAGGTGATTTTTACCAACTAATGCTTAATTGCCGAGACAAGTTGGCTGTAACATACTAATCAGCGACAACTATGGTAATGCCCTTAAATGCCACTAAAAGGCATTTAGTGATATTAAGGTTAAAATATCAGCATGTAGTTATATTACAAACTGAATCAAGACAGATAATTAGAATTCAGAGTTAGCCAGAAGGAAAATAGAAAAGAAAGGCTTCGAAGTGTTAAGCAAATTTATTACCAGAAAAGAAAATGGGCGAAATCCAGCAATACAGTTGTAGTTATAGACTATGCTAAGGTGTCTGTAGCTGCTCCAGTGTCTTGAAAGAAGCCTCATTCAATCCATTTTCACAACAGATTGCACCTAATAATGACTGCCACACCTTGATATCTGGAGTCAAGGCTAGAGAGATCATGTCCTCCAAACACATAATTGCACTGTGCAAATCACCTACTTGGCAGAGACCTCGGATAAGAGAATTCAAAGTTCCAACTTTAGGCCAAAAGGAATTAATTGACATTTGCTCCATCACCTTGCTTGCTTCAACGTATTTACCATCTTCACATAACCCATCTACCAAAGTTCCATAAGTTTCATAGTTTGGCACGCAACCTACTTGCCTAGACATCCTTTCCAAATACTTAATAGCACAAGTAGATTTTCTTTCATGGCATAAGCCTTTTATAACTACATTATACAATCTAATATTTGGAACACAGTTTTTTTGCACCATCTCACAATCAATGACCATAATTGCCTCGTCAACCTGGCCATCCCTGATAAGAGCAGCTACCTTTGCTTCATAAATCGCCACTGACGGTTTGAAGCCTCTCTCATGCATTTCCTTGAGCACTTTGTCACCTTCATCAATCTTGCCTTCGGCGTAAAAGTCAACAGCCATCGCTCTGTAGCTAACTGAACTGGGAACTATGCCTTTTATCAAAGCTTCATTAATCAAAACTTTCATATTTTCTGTATCTGATCCATTCCGGCATTGAGTAAGATCAATCTGCTTGTAGCAACTTTTCGGAGCTTTTAGTCCTTTTCGCAATACCTTACCAAGAATTTGTAAGGCCTCCTCCCCTTCTTCATTATCACACAACGCTTCCAATAAAGCTCGATAGACAACCACATCTTCACCACTTCCCTTCTGAGATATCCTCCAAAACATTGAGTACAATAGATGAGTAGCCTCATTGAGCCGTTTTTCTTCACATAAACCCCTCATCAAGATCCTGTAACTCTCTTTGTTTGGATAGCAGTTCTGGTAACTCATCTCTTGAAAAATATGCAATGCAAGATCAGAGCGTTTCATTTTACAAAGAGCATTCATCAACAAATTCAAGAAATGTGCCCGAGACTTCACTTCCCATCCACAAGAGTTCTCAAGGAACAACTGATAAACAGATTCTAGCTTAGATTCTTCTACCAATATCTCCAAAAGAGTACTCAAAGATCTTGTCCATTCTATACAATTGAACTCCGGAAGAGACTTAAAAAGAAAAATGGCTTCGTTTGTTAATCCAGCTTGCGCATAGCTTCTAATGGCATTCACAAATATTGAGTCATGACACTCACACGAGTCCTCTTTCATCTGATTAATTGTTCGCTTCATCTCAGTAATTCTCCCTGATCTGCCCAAAATATTAATCATAGTGCTATAAACAGGACCATTATGACGGTAAGTTGGATACTTGCATTTTGCTTCGTCAAAACATTGAAGCGCTTTTAGTGGGTTCTTCTGGCTCAGTATTATTTGTGAGAGCTGCTTCGGTGTTAGAATCCTTGGCCATCTTATGCCCATAAACACCAGCAAACTTGATGCAACTCTGAAACAATATACAAGAATATTATTACAATTATATATATAAAGGATGACGACTTCAATGTTTCGAGAATTCCATCAAGAACTGACATTATGGTGTAATAGTAAATTTACTTCATTCATAATTCCTCATCAATCATTCTAACTTCAAATGACTGGAAAATCGTCATGCAGGTAATTAATTATTCAAGTAAAATGGCAATATGAATCACAGTTGCTACAAGTTACTGTTCGAGTGAACTGACCCCACGTTTATTCCTATGAATTAATCCGATTAACACTAGGTTATTCAGACTTCACCAAAAAGCTCATTTCCCTATCAGGATTTTTATCGAATAGGTGGTGTGCATAAGTTCAGTTCGTCTACTTTACATCTAATCAACGGTATTACCCTCCCATAAATGGTGTTCACAGCTCAACGATCACCAAAATAAGCAAATCAAAATAAGCAAAATAAGCAAGAAGGATATCAAACTCAACCTAAATGATGAGCGCATAAAACTATTCAATACACAAAGGATTTAGGAGGAGGACTGTGGCTAAAAGAAGGAAGAAAGGAGGCTTACTTGATTTCGCAAAGCAGTGGTGGGAGACCAAAGGGATGATCGGCCGAATTTAATGTAAAAGTATAATTATAATCAAATATAATTGAAAAAAAATAATATATATATATATATATATATATATAATAAAAAAATCCTTAAACAGCTCATATGCTTCAAGTAAGACGTTAACTTTGTCAATTAGAGTACATATACCTTTGTTAAAAGGGCTAATATATACACGTCATGGGGTTGTTTGGTACAGTGTATTAAAAAATATAATGCATGTATTAATTTTGTTTATTACTAGTACCTTGTTTGGTACTCTTTTCTAACTTACTCTGATGTACATTAAAGGTGTGTATTGCTAATACCATGGATTTCTAGGTATTAGCAATGAAATGTTTTTAATGAATACATTAACTCAACTAAAGACTCAATTGCCCCTCAATACCTTTTTTTATATCTTTTCCACCACAATAATGAAGGACAATTTTGTAAAATAATTTGTTTAATGCAATTTATTCTATTTTTAATGCATGATTAACTTCATTATCTCCTAACTAACTATTGCGATTTTGCTTACCAGCAATACTCTCTGGGTGTTAACTAATAACTAATGAACCTTACTCTATTAACTAATGAACCTTACTTTTCTCAACCAACAAATAAAAATAAAAATTGGCACCCTATTCCTCCTTTAAGTATCTTAGCTCTTTAACTAAGAAATGAGAATGCCAACTTTGGACAATTAACTCCGGGATCTCATTTTTGCTCATAAAAGGTGGTTTAAGGCTATGAAAACCAATTGCTGTTAGTTTTACAGTTTTTTCCCTTTGTTGTTAATTATACATTTATTTATTTAGATGTTAAGATTAATTTGTTCTTCCAGATGTCAGTTTTAAATCAGTGGATTCCAAAAACAAAAATCAAGCAAGCTAAGCTGCAGTTACTATTGCTTTTCTACTTTCTCCTCAAAATGACATGACTCTTTAATACTCTAATATTGTTCCAGTTAACTACTCAATATACTCGACCTTTGCACTTTTGTCATCTGCAACAATATGCTTGTGCAACAGTAGTTACTCTCTCAGCGAACTCAGCACAAAATGATATTGTATTGTCTTAGAAAGTACTGCAAGCTGTATCCTAAGAAACTTAGAAAACGGCAAAATGAAGGGGAGATGGAAGAAAATGCTCGACTTTTCTCCACTTGATTCCTGAAGAATTTAAGATTTTTGAAAGCATAGATGAGAACCACTATATACTTCAAAAGAAAAACATATTTGATAAACCAATTCCTCTTGCAGAGGAAAAATGGAGTCAAGAACTAGCTCGGAGTTTCACCATCTTGTGAAATCCCGAGCTGGTTCTTAAGTCTATTTTCCAGTGCTAGAGGATTTGGTTTATCAAGTATCCCCTTTCTTTCAAGGCATACAACGGTTCCCATTATAGGTGTTAAGAAACCTCACTTCTTAAGGAATTCAGATCCATGGTAATAAAAGTTCAAAATTCTAACCAGATATGCTGCTATCTTAAAATAGTCAATTATTTTACTATAGAAGTTATTTTCTTAATGTAATTATTATGTCCACTGTATAAGAATGAAAACAAACCAAACAAAGCCCAGAAATTTCCACATCCTAAAAAGTATGATCTCAATGCTTTAATTTCTGTCTTCCAGACAGATACTAAATTTATTCTTCCTACTTATTCTTAAAAAATACTGGCTTTTATTCGGAAAATGTCACTCCATAAGCTTCCAAACCAAAATATATTATTCTCGAGGAGCCCAATATCAATTGAAGCAAAAAACAAGTTTTAATTTTGGGAGAAACTACAAGATTTCACACAAACAATCCATCGAACAGGTAGCAAGCACTACTCTATCACAGAAGAAAATTCAATATATACGCAAGAAAAAATCATTCAAGCCAACTATCGATCACGCACACGCAAAGGAACTGGCTTGAAGAGATAAGAGAGAACATATATACCTTTAATAATGAGAGAATGAAATCTCCGTTGCCGGTCGCCGGTCACCTGTCGCCGCTGGTTGCTGGTGGTGGTGCTCAGCCTCAGTCTCTCTCACTCAGAAGTGTCGACCCATAGCCCCTCACTCTCTTGGGAAATAAACGGATGTATTTGGGTCAATGAATTGGGCCTTACCACTAGCTTTTGGGCCTCTGATTCAAAAGGGACCTAAAATCGAATATCGAGTTTCTTTTTTTTAAAAAGCGAAACTACCGTATTACACGAACAAAAAAGAAATTAATTACACAAACATTTTTACCATATTTATCAATTATTCCTACAGTATTTCACATGATATTTTTTTTTCTACCAAACACACTGAAATAGGGAGGTGAACGAGAACACATGGGATGTGAGTGAAATTCGTTGATGTATCTATTATACGTGCGAATCACACTAGATACACACTAAATATGTATATGGTGTGATTCACATGTATTTTGGATACGCCAGCGAGATAAGAGAATGACAAGCGAGACGGGAGGGAGGCGAGCGGGATCTGTCTATGTATCCTTAATACATGTGAATCCACTTGAATACAATGTATATGTATCCTGAGATGCATGTATAATGCGACTCAACGCACCAAAACATGACAAGCTAGGTAATATTGCAAACTAGTATGTATATAAGTAATTAACTCCTAAATTAGTAAAATTTCTATAATCTACCAAATATTTTAAAGAGAAAACAACACAAATCTCACTAGCTTAGGACCTAATTATGCGCCTTCACTTTAGATTTCTAAATTACCTTTCGTACAACATTCACTTCACTAGATACATGCGGGTCAAATTAAGTGTAATTTGTTTCAGAAACATTGTATCCATCTTTTTGCCTCTCTACAGATGCATCTGAATTTCATAATTATCTGGTATAAAAGATATATGTATTTAGTTTCTTCGAAAAAAAGTTCATTTCAAGCCAACTATCGATCACACAAAGAAATTAGAATTAGGAGATAAGAGAGAAAAACATGCACCTTACTAAAGAGAGAATGAAAATTTCCGTTGCCGGTTGGTAGTTGGTGGTGGTCGCCGGTTGGTAGTTGGTGGTGGTCGCCGGTCAGTCTTTGTGCCCCCGGATTCCCCCCCTCAGACCCTCACTCACTTGGAAGATCATGGGCTTGGGTTAATGGGTTGGGCCTTACTGTCAGTTTTTGGGCCTCTAACTATGTAGTGTTAAAAGAAGGAAAAATTACATAAATTAGTACATTTTAATAAATAATTACTTATTATAGTAATATTTTTTATTTATTACTATTTATAATAATACTATGTTAAATCTGCTATATGAATTAAAAGTGAATTATGTATACAGTATATATGAATTTTAATTATTTTTTGAAATATATTATGTTTGTTTGGAAAAAAATTGACACATTATATTATAAGTGTATTAAAATGTGTAATAAATGTATATTCATCATTAAAACTTGTATTATATGTGAATAATAAATTCTTCTTTGTAATATGTATTAAACTTGTATTATAAATGAATTAAAAGTGATCAAGTGGAAAAAAAATGTTACTGCCATAAATGGTAAAAAAAATTATTATAGTATATTTATGTAAATTTTTCTTAAAAGAAGTGTAAATATGGGAAATCAATATGTATATAGTTGATTAATAAATTCGACCATATATATATAAGGTCAAATATATAAATAGATCTCCAAACTTGTTAGGGTTTTCCCCTCAGGTACCTCAATTATGCTATTTTCCTATTGAATCATTGAATCACCCATAATTTGTTCATTTTAAACACTGTTGGTTGATGTTTGGAACCAGATTTTGTGAGGGGTATTGATAGATGAGACATACATATGTTGTTCCAGAACTCATTAGTTCAATTGATAATGAAACTGTTCGAGAATAATTGTGTTTTATTTTAAGTCATTTGAACACATTAGAAAACAAATGCGACTAACATACAGTCTGTCTTCATTCCTTCAATCAAAACCATTACAATACGAACATAATTGAAGACATTTACAATAGAAAAGTTGATCAAAATCAGCCAACAGTGTTTAAAATGAATAAATTATGGGTAGTTCAACTATTCAATAGGAAATTGACATTGTTGAGGTACATGAAGGAAAACATCCAACAAGTTTAGAGATTTGTTTATGAGTCCGGCCTATATATTGTAAAATGAGGTCACTTAGTTTAAGAGTTAGTTGAATCAAATAACCGGTTTGAAGTTTGTTATGCAAGAATAAAAAGATCAAACAACAATAATAGTTGATCATTGTCTTTTCTACTTAACATGAGAACTGAGCTTCTGCAAGTTTAGCAACAACCCAGCCTCGTATTCCCTGCAACTATGTATGATTCCACACATGCATTGTGGTTTCTAAACCACAATTAGCAAGAAAATCATTCATCGGTTTCTAAATCCACAAGATAAGTTTAGGTATACGAGGAAATTACTTTAACCGTGATAGAGGCTTAATAGATATTTAGATAAGTAGAATGGGGCATAATTTATTTTTCTAGTTAAATGTGGACTTCATACCACATACATCAAAACTGCTTAAACTTGAGCCACAAAATCCAAACCAGCAATGGGATTAGGGATGTTTGTGGTTCGGTTATTGATTAAAATCTAAATCAAATTAATCTAGTCGATTTTTAAATTTTTAAAACCAAACGAAACGAAACAAAAAAAAACCATTGGTTTGGTTGTTATTCGTTTGGTTCAGTTTTTCTGATTTATTTGGTATGAACGTAATAATTTTTTTGAGGACGTACGTGTTTCGATAGACACAAACATCAACTACGTGAACAATCTACAAAAAAAAAAACTAATGTCGGTTCAGTGAAGACATTAAGTAATATTAGAGTTATCACTACACGAACAAAGTGTTTCATTTAATAGAAAGTGTTATTATTTTATGTGACGTACAATAGGTAAAGACTAAAATAGATTTTGACGGATTTGGATTTGAGATTGTTATACTTGGGTTAAAGTGTTGGACTTGAGAAAATGATAAGTTAAAGACTTGAGTAAATTAAAATTTAACAAAAAAATTTAATTTATTTATAAATAATTACAAAGTTTACATATCGAATCTATCGGTTCGGATTGATTATTTTTGAAGTTATTTTTTAGTAAAACCAAAACCAAACCAAGTAGTAGCAGTTTTCAACATTTAAAAATCAAGTCTAACCAAACTAAATCAAATATCGGTTTTTTTAATCGGTTTGATTTGAATTGCGATTTGATTTGATTGTTAACAATAACCATAAACAACCCTAAATGGAATTAAAGTAACTCCTTATCTTAATGGATAGTTGAGAATTACGAGGTAACTTGCCTTCTCCATCTTTATGCGTAGTTGGTTCCCACTTCTCCACACATATAATAGAACTAGTGAAACTATTTGCGCTTCGCGCGATTATATAAAATATTTATAAGATAATAATATGAAATATGTAATATTTAGATTAGTATCGAGTATATTAGATAATATTAATATTTCTCCTCGTCTGCGATATCATAGACTTTTTTTAAACATATAAAATATATTTATTTATTTTGTGTATATATATATATATATATATATTAGAACAAAATATTCATCGTGGTTAAGTAAGTAGAATAAGAGATAATATGTTAAAATAACAATATATTGTATTAGGTTGAAAATATTTTATATGTATTAATTTTCTATATCTTTTGTAAGAGTACTAATGTTCTATCTTTTGTAGCAGTATTAATGTTTTGTTCAAACTTTGATTTCGTCAAATAAAATTAATTATTTTTTAATTTTATTATTACATTTACTTATTATAATTTTTTAATTAAATATTTATAAGACTTACGAAAAATAAAACATATAAAAGTTATGAATAATATTGAATATCAAATGTTACAAGTAAGATGAAGAGATATGAGTTATAAATAATTCAAATGTATAATTTTATTAGATAGTAAATGTATTACTAATTATGTATTGATTTTATTTGTAAAATAAATAAATAAAATAAGGGATGAAAATACAAAAAATGAAGAGAGAAAATATAACAATTGGTGACTACATAAAAATTATAAATACATTTCGAAGCAAAAAGAACGGTGACAGATTGTCACATACACAAAAAATGACTTCATCAAAATAATATTTTATTTTTCAATTACTTTTTTATAATTATAATAAAAATGAAACTAATCATCATAAATTTTGTTGTTATTGTTAAAATGAAATAATTATATTAATTTTTTCATAACAAAAAGAAAGTAGAATATTAAAGGATCAAATGATTAGCATTGATAATATATGCATTTAGCTAAATTATTTATATAAATCAAAATTTAAAAAACTCTAGCAAAAGTAACTAAGTTGCTAATACAATTCAAAGTGAAAAAATAATTTCTAATTATGTTTCATTTTTTTCCTTCTACCATCTTTCTTTACAAAGAGATCCGCTATCATGTTTTGATCCATATGTCAAACTCTTCATTATATGCAACCAAATGAATTAAAAAAATCATATATCAATTAAAAAATAATTATGTCAAAAGAAAGAACGAAATATAAACTATATTTAATATATTTGTATATTATATTTTCAATAGTACTAACAATACTAAATAATAATTATTTCTTGAAATCTAACAAATATTATAATCAAACTATATTAAATCTGGAAAACTAATTATTAGAAAGAGAAATTGCATACGGACAACACATTGTTAAAAATTACAGAGATTTTTTTAATCATACTTACTTGATAAATTATAATACAAACATAAAAAAGAATAATTAAGAAAGCATGTCTAAGTACATAAAAAAAAAACTTTAGAATGAAACTTTTTTTTTGTTACAAGTTAGTTAATTCACAAAAAAGTATGATGAAGAAGAGAAATTATAACTTTGTATGTGAATCTTCATGAAAACAAATATGAATTTAAATAGACAAAATAAAGGAAATGAAAAAATAAGGACTTGAGAATGATATATTTATTAACTTCATGTACTTTTTTTTGTTACATATTCATTTCATTCACAAACCAAATACTAATTTATATAGACAAAAATAGAGAAAATAAAAAATAAAAATTTGCAATGAAATATTTCTTAGTTTCATGTACTTCTTTTTTGTTACAAACCAAACTTATATGATGAAAAGAGAAGGATAATTGTAAATGTGAATCTTGGTTGAAATTATTATGAATTTATAGGCAAAATAAACGAATACCATAAGACATCATAAACTTACAAATTTAATTTGGAGGTCATGGACATAAAAAATTATGAGAGTTATGAATATTATTAAAAGTAAAAATTAAAAGGGGCAAGTCATGATTAGTAACTCCTAGTAAATAAATTAAAAAAAATACTTAACTTGTAAAAAAAAAATTATTATGATTTCATGATTAGAAGTGAGAGAAACAAATAGAAAAAAAATATATAGAGTTTTTTAATAAATGTTTTACATTAATAAAATATTTATTTGTATAAATAAAATAATATGTTTTATAATAAAATAATTAATTTAAATTTTTAAAAAGTCAAAAATATATAAAGTATATTTCTCCTTTTATTATAAGTGAAATAAATAAATAAAAAAGATGAAGAGTTTCTGTTATAAATAATCCTCCATTAATAAAATATTTTTTTTGTAATAAATTTTAGTAATCATTTTTATGATATAATAATTAATATATTTTTTTAAAAAAGTAAAAAAAAAAAGAAAAAAAAAATGCAAATGAAGGCCATAAAGAGGTGTCACATCACCATGTTTATGATCCTCACTTATATATATATATATATATATATATATATATTGATGATTGATTGATTGATTTACTTATATTAATTATTAACCAAAATATACTTACGTAGGCTATAGAAATAAAACATAGAAAAGAGAAATAAATGTTTGATTAGACGAGTTCTCGTAGGCTTAGGAGTTCCATTAACGTACAATGGTTGAATACATTGTCTCGTTTTCATCTTTATATGTTTATAATTTGGATGATAGGCCTAAAAGAAAAGTAGGGTACAAATAAGAGCTATAACGAAAAGATAGAGAAAACATGAAATATGATTATTAAATGATAAATAAAATCAAATTAAATTTTTATTAAAAATAATAACACAATCACACCAAATCAATTAATACATAAAATAAATATTTTCGTGGTTACCTAAGCATAAATTTATTGTAAACTATGGTTTTATATGTTGAATATTGATAAACTTTAAGGACTAAAACTCACATATATCTCTTAAGCCCTTGTTCTAACTTCCCAACCTCTCTACAATGGAGTCTCTGCTAGGGTTTATCGAACCATCAGCTGACGAAACTGTGGAAGGCAACTCTCTAGCTCTCAAATTGGTGCCATGGATAAGCTGGGATGAATGGAACTCTATTCGAGATTCCCTTTTCTCTTCTTCTCCTCAATCTGTTGCTTTTGCTCTTCAAAGGGTAACATCCAATACAAAGACTTTTTTTTTCTTCCTTCCGATAAAACTGAATGGATACTTATTATTTTTTGGATATTAGATATCGACCTGGAGGAGCAGAGGATGCATTCCTGTCGCAGTGGATGTTACAGCTTCAATTATAGAAATTCAACAGAAAGATCCCTTTTTTAGGTGATCCTTCATCGATCTTTTTTGTTTGTAGATAATCAAAGGGTATTCAATTGTTTATTAATTTGCAATGTCGATTTATCCTTTCTGTTTTTCACTTGGGTTTGTTAATGTGAACCTTTTTCTTGCTATTCTTTTGCAGGAAGGACCTAGGTGGAAATGCTCTGCAGTCAGAAGAAATGCTTTCAATGCTATATTGTATGGCAATTATGAGGTACTTTTTATTTACTACTTCCTTTTGCTTGTTTCGAAATCTCCCTCCATTTGTATGGCTTATGAGAATGACTTTTTTTCCACTTAAGTTGTATTACTTGTGTTAATATAATACAACTCACCATCAATAAGTTGTGATGTTATTTACACTATAATATCTTCTAATTTTTCATTCCATATAGTAGAAAAAAAGACTCAATTAGTGTTGTTATCTGTAGCTTCATTGTTGATGCAGATCTTCTATAGTTTGAGCATGTGATGCTTCTCCCGGTGTCCTTGATAGTGTTATTTAATTTAATATGAAAATACAATTGGATGAACACTGAGACTGTTACTAAGATTTAAATGGTGGAACTTTAGGATAGTAGCTGTGTGTGGATGAGTTTGTATTTATAGCAACCAAAATCAGTATAATAATGGTAACTACTTTTCCAGGCTTGTAAATGGTGTTGTTGAGAAGACCCGAAAGAAGGCAGAAATTTCGATAGCTGAGGCTGCAAATGCTATTGGCATTCCGCGTATGCTGATTGATGTTCGCCATGGTTAGTGTTGATGTGTATTTGCAACTTTGATATGAAAGTTGTTGATTGTTAAAAGTAAGTCATCTATACATAGTATTGACCAGAGTAAATTTCTGTTCCTGCCTTTGTGAGTGAGTAACCAAGTAAGATAGCTATCAAGATGGCACTTTATGTTCTGAATCTGTTGTAGGCTTTAAAAAACCGAGAAGCTTATGCCGTGAGTTGCTTAATCTTTGCATCAGTTAACAATGTTTGTCTTGCTACGACTTATGATTTTGTAACTGAATTCTGATGTGAAGAAGCTGATTTATTAACATTGGTTAATATTTCCTTGTAGAGGGCTCTCATCGTGATCTTCCTTCACTGCAGTTGGTCCGTCTTGCCTCTAACAAGGTCGATATCTTCCTTAGTCTCTATAATTTTTTGCTTAATATGTACATCTCTTAAATTTCACTTACAGTTGAAGACTTGAAGTTGTGACTCCTCCTGAAGTTCCCTTCCTTTTTAAGATTGATGGTTGTATTCATAATGGATTTTCTGTTATCAATACTAAGATGTATTCTGGTTTATAATGGTAAATCTAATTGGAGGAGGCACAAGTTTATATTTGCTTAGAAAGAAAGCCTAGAAATGTCCCTGCCAGGTGATAACATGCATGTGGCAGATCTTCTGCTTCAGCAATAGATTTTTCTCATTCTCTACTTATCAAAAGATGATTGTTTCTGGGAACTATATAAGATGTGTCTACGAGGTATCCATCCAGAAAAAAAAAGAGATGAAGCTGTGAGGCTTGTGCCATTCTTGATGCTCCCCTTTCAGCCTGAGCTATACTGAATAAACATACTTCAAAACCCTGGTAGAATTGTGTTGCAATGGAGATCCTCTTGAATAGTGCTCATTAATTTCCATTTAATGTTGTGGCTTTTGTAGGATCTACGGATTATGCTACAATCTTTTTGGATTACTGAAAGGCCTCTAGCTACCAATCGTCAATCATGATTCTTACAACCTTTATACATTAACATTGAATGAATTTAGCTAGATAAAAATCTGTTTAACAAAAATAAGTACTAAATCAAAGGAAGGAAACGAAGACTAGTGATAGTACGCAATCAAATTAGGATCAGACTGACGAAAAGGACTAATTCATAATTTTTCTGTTTTTTTTGAGTAATTTTAAATCCCACTTCAATTTTCCCCATATTTTTCTATGGGTACATATTTGTCCATATGGTTGAACATATAGTCCGAATCACTTTTCACAGGTGAATTTGATGAGCATTGTGTGTCCCCCAGGTCCGTGAATAGGCCTAATGTTTTCTCACGTGCTGCTAATTAGAAAAGACCTTGTGTATTGCTCACAGGTGAATTTGATGAGCATTGTGTGTCCCCCAGGTCCGTGAATAGGCCTAATGTTTTCTGATTCACGTGCTGCTAATTAGAAAAGACCTTGTGTATTGCTCAAAAGATGTTATTTAATGTATAATTTTCTTGTCATGCTCATATATATGCAAGAGAGAAAAAATAGGAAGTTTCAGCTGGATTATGTCTTAAAATGATAATAATTTCAGGCGCTTGACTGGTTGAAATCATATTATTGGGAACCTCAAAAGAATGTGATTCGAAGGGATTCAACTGCCAACCTGAGGAACGAAATTAAACATAAACTGCTAGAGATGGCTTTCTGTTTGAAAGTGAAGCAGACTAACAGTTCACATACTTCGGGAAAACGTGAGTGAATTTTCCTTATTCTTATTGCATTGTGGTGGTTTTGCCAACTGATGTTACTCATTAATCAGTTTTCTTGCATCTGATTGCTACAATGCTTGATTTCTATTACATTGTAGTATCTTCTTAGCACCTGTTGGTATGACCAATAAATTAATAAATTATGTTCGGTGCAAAAAATTCCATGTAAAGATGCAGATGCAGCTAAATCAAAGAATTAAGTTGTCATAAATCGTGTTAACTTTAAATTTATGGGATTTGAACTTTGGTCCTTTTCACTTCAAAAGACTATTGGTAGACAATATAAGACATTATGCTTGCTAAGAAGTTGAGATTGTTGACTCTCTCAAATACATAGCTGAATTTTATGAACTTTTCTTAGCTATGCAGGGGTGTATACTGTGAACACCTAATTTTTGCACTATTTTAATTTCTCCTCAAGTTGACAATTTTTAGCTTAATTTTGTTTATTTCTATCCCTAGATCTTTTGGTTTTGCTCATGACCTTTGGCATGCCTGTTTATGGTGGTGCTTATCCTGACCGACCTCATAGACCCATGTACTAGTCTCACAGTGTGATTGTGAGGTGCTCAACAAATGTGGGTACACGTGTGTGAAACTGCTCACAGCTTGGTAGTTATGACAATCTTGAGCAGTGTAGGCGGCCAAACCATTTTCTCTTGAAGAGATTGGAAAATCTGATCTCATCCCTTCAGTTATTGCTCGTAGGTGGTGACTATCTCTCTTATGTGTTGATCACAAGTCAAACTAACTCCTGTTGTTCTCATAACCTCCCCCTCTCACACATACATTAATTCTTCTATGCACAAAAAAAAATAAAAATCTTTTTGGTATTTTGTGAACGAGGGATGCAGTTAAAATGCACCAAAATTGGGAAATCAATTAAAATAAACCAAAATTTAGGTAAAAATTTTCAACTTCCGGAGAAATTAAATTAGGGCAACATATACTGCAAAGTTCTGTTGTACAGTGTTGTATTCTTATACCAAATTAGGTCGTAGATTGATTACCTGAAGTCGGTTTCTTTTTCCAAGTACGCACCTTCTACTTTTCTCACTTTATTGACCTACCTTTGTGTTGAGCTCTGTCACGTTGATCCAAATACACGATATTTCCGTGGCAACATGGAGACTAAATGGTAAGTAATCGTATGCTCCATGATAAATTTGTTGTTTACATTCTGTGCTCTCTTACTAAATCTCATCAAATGTGAATTATTTCATAACCCAAGGAGAAGAATAGTACTCTTTACCATTATCATAACCTCTCGATTGGAAATGGAACTTAGATCTCGGTGTGACTGTATTATGTACAAAAGAAGTCGGGGAAGCTCTTGGACACTCTTTCCCACGATTGGAGTCGTTTGAATTAAATTTCTCATGGATTATTGAACCACATGATGATTCGAACGATCAATGAAATGGGGTGAGAACCATGAAGATACAAGCCATTTCAACCATGAGCAAGAAATCACCTAGTGTTTTGTTTCGCTGGGATTTGAACATAAGACCTCATGACCTTCATCCCACTTCATTGACCACTATCGCACAAAGTTACCCTGGTAAAGACCATGTTATTATAGTAACTACTAATATTTAATTCTTATTTTAGGTTGTCTAGGAACATTTAGTGACAAAATGCATGTCTATTTTATCGTGTCGTCAAAGTTGACAGGAATGTCAACCTCCAGAAGTAAATTAGTTTGAAGTTCAAAAATATTTCAAAAAAAAAAACATGTCTATTGCATCAAGTCGTCAAAGTTGACAGTAAGTAATGTCAGCCACCAGAAGTAAATTTATGTGAAGTTCAAAATAGGTTTGAAGGCTAATTTAATGGGTGGGTTATCAAGAGAAAGCTGCATTTCATAATATCCATCCTTTCAAGAAGGTGATGGTGTTATCAGTACATGACAACCAGACGATATAATTGCAGAACAAGTATAAAGAAAGGGAGTGAGAAGTATTTTCTGTACGAAAGTGATTGACATTATGACATTCCATATCACCTCTTACTGGGATTGCTTTTTTATTTTTATCCAATTCTTAAAAAATAACTAATGCAAATTTTCTGGCTTTCTTCTCGGTCATACATTTACTATTTTCTGGGTTTTTTCAACAATTTTTGTTCGCTTGTACAGGAATGAGACTTGGGCAACTTTGTGCTAGAAACAAGTTTCTCCCTTTCATTTCTGGGAATCCACCATATTCTAAATCTTCTGGTAATTCTATTCAGCCTCAGATCTGTAACCTCATGATTCATTGGCAGTGTTCCTGCATCTACTTTATGAGCTTCTTTTGACCATCTTCTGCATATGAAAGTATTGGCACTTGACACTGATTTGCTATATCCACCTTAATGACCTGCAACAAGTTATTGAATAATGAGCATTAAAACATTATGACTATTAAAGCATCAGTAGCATATCAAATATATGCACCGGTAATATTAGCATGTTAGTTCATTTATAAAAAGGAAAACATCAGCATCTTAGTTCAATGAAAGAGTGAGATGAACTAGTGTATCCTTTGGGATTTACAAGTGTTCACACGGCAGATTCAGGGCTGTTCGGTCATCAGCTGCAATCATTTGGGATTTTTTAAGGTTTCATAAACTGTTGATTCAGCATCTTTTCTATTTGTTTATTTTCTTATAATTCTGTCTAGAGTCTAGTGTCAAAAAAAAATATATTCTGTCTAGAGTCTAAATCTGACATTGACATTGACATGGTAATTAGTTAATTAGGGTATAGAGTTACTTTCTGTGAAGTCGTGTATGATTTCTTAATTCATGAAGGTGTTTCATACTGGATTTTTGCTTTTTGAAGGGTATATATTGTCTGTGACACTGTTCCAAAGTGCTTTATTATCAGCATATCTGGAATGCTGAATGTCCTGAGTTTTTCCAGAACAATTTGTCTCAGGTTCTAAGAAACAGATTACTAGAGCTATGAAGGCCATTCTTCGATTATATACTTCCTCATCTTCAGAAGTGGCATCTGTGCTTTTGGAACTTATGCTGCAGTCAGTAGATTCCTTAAATTTTCCAGGGGACTCAGAGAATGCCCCCACAATCCATGAAAC
Organism: Solanum pennellii; assembly: GCF_001406875.1. Taxonomy (NCBI): domain Eukaryota; kingdom Viridiplantae; phylum Streptophyta; class Magnoliopsida; order Solanales; family Solanaceae; genus Solanum; species Solanum pennellii. The sequence goes on along the minus strand of NC_028643.1, from coordinate 69,038,041 downwards.
TATTGACATGCACAGTGCATACGATGACTGGAAACCAATCCTGAAGAAATTGTCAAATAGAGAACCCGATTTGCTTCTGACTCTTCTCAGGGCAGCTCTAGACAAGATTGAGACTATGGGAGCCTCAAAGCATCAGCTTGGTAAGTGATGTATTCTGGCATTCCTTTACTTGGATGATTTCTTGTGCTTGGTATTGTCGGAGTATCATGAATGCCTCTGTTGAAGATAACATTTATACTATATGAGACTGGAAACACACAGATAGCTGTTATTCCTGTTCTTATGAGCAACTGGTTAATTTGGGACATTGCTAAAATGGCTACTGGGAGCTAAATAAGAATTTATGCCATGGATTCTGAAAATTTCAACTGCTCGTTAGTGTTTTATTAAGAGAGTGCTGAATCGTATCCTTGTTTGCGGGGGTTTCTTTCTTTCACAGATGTTGGAATGCAGCTTGCGGATTATCATTTATCACATACTATTTTGCTAGCTATTGTGTAATGATATTATTGTCATATTACAGTATTTGTTATGTCCAGTTTATCTAAAAGGGGAGGCACAAAAACATGAAAAAAAAATTGTCTAGCTTAACTTACAGGGAGGATTTGCTCAGTCTACAGTAGTGTAAACTGCTCTTCAAATCCTGCTGTTTTCGTTTTACATATGTTTCATTCTTTAACTTTTTTTCCAAATCCACATCTGTATATGTGTGCCATCTTTTTATGATGTTTCTCTCAGTTATATGATTTTCATTTGCTTCATGTAGTCGAATAGGTTTTAGCTTAATTTCCTGTTCATCATTGACTCATTTCTTTTACGGATTATTGTCAGGTGCAAATGAATCTCTTTTGATTGGACAATTATCTTACCTGTGTGAACAAATAGTTGCAAACCTGAAGACACTAAAGCCTCTTAACAATAATGATCTTGCTGCTGACGGGGAAGACTCTTCAAGAAAACTTAGTCTTCCAGAGGCAACGCTACAAGAACTATTACATAAATGTTTATTCTTGTCCTCTAACAACAACAATCAGCTGATGAAATCCGGTCTTGTCATTGCTCAGATGATTGGAAGGAACTCTTTCATCGATAAGTTAAATAAGCTCTGTTCACTGAGTGTATTTGATTTAGAGATTATTCACTCAGATCCTTCTACCAATAATTCAGAAAGCTTCCTACTATCCAGGGAAGAAGATTCTCTTCGCAAAGCTGCTCAGAAGCTTGAACTAATTATGCGTCGAGTTGTAAAGGGCAATAAGATGAACACAACAGATACCGGGAGCCAATGGGTAGTTGCAAAAACATGGAAAGCATGCCCCATTGGTATGCTGCCCCATGCATTTGGTTCTACTGGTCGTCTTCCAATTCTTGATTTTGTTGATGATTCAGCAGAAGTTGCAAAATCATCAGACAATGAAATCCCAGAAACCAATAAATGTGGATGCAAGCGGGAGGCTGCTTCTGCGTATGAATGCTTGAATGATCCTAATACAAAGAAAATGAGGAAGACAGAGGAGCCTGGTGATAATCAGTACACAGAGGATATGGAGATTGGAAATGGCCATAACGGCGTGCCTTTGGAAGGTTCAAAAGGCCACCTGATGATTGATGGTGTGTGGAAGAAGGTTTCAATAGAAGAGCTGCGTGATATTGCAGCAGCTGTGAAGATTTTTGATTTAACCAAAGCCTTGTGAGATGCCTTGCATGGGTTGAGGTGGATTCTTACAGAGCAAAATGAAAAGGGTTCTGTTTCTGTTGTAAATCTGCCACCAGTTTTGTAGCTTGTAATTTTCAAATATTTAAATTTATCTATTTTACCTTCCTAACGATGCTGTTAGATTTTGTATTTAATTATACATTTTTAGTTGTGCTACAATTTAAACATTGTTCTATTCTAAATATTAGTAGCATTACGTGGATTGCATACACCAATAAAAAGGTAACGTGTATAATATTATCATTCAGTTTTTTATTTTTTTTACTATTTCTCGCGCTTTTAGGAGAGTGAGTATACTCACTTTGTCATTTCAGCTCTTAGAGTGACATTTATCACTTCAAAATTGTTAAGGGGATATTTAAACACCCGTATAGTTAAAGTACCAAAGTAAGTTTTAATGCCAAGTTCAGGGGAGATTTGATGTATTTTATCTTTACTTTTTATAGTTATAGTTTGGTTTGAAATATATTCACTTCAGAAGAGGAGCATCCGATTTTTAACTCTTTTTTTTATCTGATGGCAATAATAACATATCCTGTGACATCCCACAAAGTGGATTCTAGAGTAATAAAATCAAAATTTTCATTGGATTATGGATAAAGTGATTTAGTATGAGCCAACGCCCCATGGTATTGCTAGAACAAAAAAGCTCTATGCATATTTCAACAAACGCAGCTGCACGAACAGCTCAGGCAGATAGATATTCTTATAAATCACTTTTGCATGATAAACTCCAAAGGGCTAAGGTATATTTTTGGCCATAGCAGTGAGTGAGCAATTCCAGCCATGAAGATCCAAACAGATGTTTAAGATAAACAACATTAACATAATTCAGATACCAGAGGAAGATAAGTTCATATTCATCCTTCAGATTCCTCTCCATATGAACACACTATTGATTTCACTCAACGTTTGAAGAAACAAAGATTCTATGCCTATTTTACCGTAGCTACAATAATATACGACGAGTAGCTAGTGCATGTACATTCCATTATCCGTAAAAGATGATCCTGATGATGTCTTCTAGAGATCTCAAACTTCCAGCAAAAAAAAAAAGAAGTCAAACTCTGAAAATCAATTATTCTGCACCTCAGCTTTCATCTGCATGATAGCCAGAGTTGAGTCAGTACAATATCCATAAGACTGAAATTGCAGAGGAAAAAGAAAGAGATGTTGGAAAATGCCAGACGTTTGAGTTATAACCATCAACCAGCATATTGTGCAACAATTAGAAGAATGATGCTACGATAATTGTATACACGTTTAACTTTCAACAATATGATGCTTGCGGGTGGGAAAAGAAAACACACATCAGGACTGGGAGGTGGAAGCTTTATAACACAATATTAATTAATAAGGTTATTCGGAATACTAAATATATGCTCAGCTTTGGGGTAAATATAAAATGCCTCCTGCCTCGTGGTTCTTGATGAAAGAAGAAAAATACAAGGTTAAATTCAGCAGATAAAAAGAATTTCAACAAAACTATCTCATGAAATGTTGTAAGGACTATTGGGCATCATGACTTCTTTCGCAATGCAAAATGAAGAAGACGTTTTTCATCTGGAGAAGAAAAGGGCTGAATGTAATAAGCAGAAAGTGAATTTTTCTGTCCTTCAGCATGAAAATTTAATGCAAGAATATTTAGAAGTCAGCCTGATCCCCAACAGAACTCCATTAACGCAAGCACCTCTATACTCTCTGGCCTCTGCTCTAACCATGCTGGTCTCTGAGGATAGAGTTTGCCATAGCCGAATTAACTCCACATCCTCGATATATTTCTGATCTCTATCATCTAATGCTGTTAATTCTATCAACTGAAAAAATATAGCTAGGATTTGGAACCACCTCAGTTCCTTGTTCAGCAAAAACCGTGCTCAATTGTAGATCTCTCCATCTTCAACCAACACCAAGCCTGATAACTTGTCCTTGCAATTCACAATGTTTTTATACTCTATGTATCTACCGGGCTAAGATTGATGTCAATGTACATGGAAGAGATATCTGAAATGATGGAAAAAATCTAAGTACCACAGGTAGATAGCTACCCATCCACGCTTGTCACCAAAATCCTCTTCTTCCTCTTCAGGCGTGAATAAATGCTGTAAACAACTAGCAGTCAAGAAGTAGGAGCATCCACCTCCGGTGACCCCTGTAACATGCAATCAACTTCTGCCTTTGATATGAAGCAGCAAGGCATAAGGGCATCACCCATGTTTGACACTAAGACTCTTCCACATCCACATGCTATTTTAGCCATTGGAGTCACTTGAAAACCAGAATAATCAACCAAACAACCATTGAGCTTTTTCACTTTCAAGTTTCTATTTTGACCAATGGAATATTGTCTCTTTGCTTGCTCTAGGTGATGGCCTGTTCAGTTCAACAATAAAGTTGACAAGGCCACCGCCACTCTATATAACTTATTGGATACTCCCGGTCTCTAGCCTAAGAACAGCTCACTTCCAGTCACCTAACAAGTAAAAGTTAATCTTAGTCCTCAAACTCTGTATGTATTAGTCATTGCTATGTGAATCTCACAATAGTTTTTGCTTATGTTCTGTATCAATATAAGGATGATTGATGGAAATTAATATCAAACTGTAAGCTGCTAAGTCTGAATGAGAGGAACATAGAAAGGGGTTAACACTAAGTTTGGACCAGTTCAAATAGCAAACCTTCGAACCCAACAAGTCTAGTCCTTAATTCGGCCTACTAATAAGAAAGAATACTATGAGAAGAGCACTGCCCAGCTAGGAAGATTGAAGCTCACTTTCAAGAAACCATCTTAACCATATCTAGCACAAGGAACAGGAGCACGAGCAGCATCTTAACCCACTAAATCAAAGACCAAATGCACACCACATGACAGAGATACCTATACTGTTCTCGTGCAATCACAAGTCTCATCAACGTCAACTATCAGTCTATTGCGAGTTGAAGGATTGATTACCTATACACCTGTTATCTCCATTAAGGGTCAAACCCATAAATGCAGCTATAAAAATTGTTAAGACTTACCAAAAGCAACCAAGCTATAGCTACAAAAACCATATAGAGGACCCAGACACATATTTGATATGAACATCGGGGTTTAATCCTCTGGCTCATCTAGACTTTATTCAATCATATTGTCTTTTGCTCATCCATAGTGCTTTAGAGTTAATTTTCCCCGCAAGGATTGAGGACCACCGGACCGCAAGCAAGTGGGAGCTCATTGGGCATGGTTATCAAAATCTGTTGTCCCTTTTTGAGTCAAAAAAGAAGCAGCAAGAGATCTGAGTTCACAGTGACTAAGTTCCTCACTAGTCAACATCATCAGTCTACTCTGAAGGAAGAGAGAAAAACACTCAAAGGGCTTCATATAGATCATCAGCCCCCTTTTCTGACCAGCAACTAGGAGTCTAGGACCGAGTTGGATCATCATCATACCTACCAAATTTTTTTATAAGTGTTTAGCTGATTCAACATTTTCTCTTTTCACCTATTACTTGGTTGCAATTTGAGAAAATGGTTTCCTTCTTTTACTTTTACAAAGAATATGATATAATACCATAATGGCCCTACTGGTAACTAACAAAGTTCTAGTCTCAATCCACCGACTTGCATAACAACTTAAAGAAGAAACCCACATTTTAAGCGAGCTAGAAGTCTACATGTAGCACGAAACAGAATATGTTAGATATACATATCTGCTTAATAATTAAGTCATTCGTATCCACTTCTAGCACTCAATTACCAAGAATTAAATAATGGAAGAAACGGATGTCATAAAACAGAGGATCAGTGATTACCGCATTGCGACGTTGTTTATCAAACCAGCTTTTAGTAGACATCAAGGCATTCACTAAATCAGACTCCATGGATGTCATATCTCTATCAGGTTCACGCAAATCAGTGTAATAAGAATCATAGCCTGTAACAAGAGACAATTGTATTGACAAAAGATCACGAGCCAACTTTGATAGGACAGGATATCGGGGACTTGCAGCTTTCCACCAACTCAGCACATCAAAGTTCTTGGTCCAAGGCACAATAGGTTCTTCCAGATAGCAATCAAGTTCTGACTTTGGTGGTTGACTAGTTGTTTGGATGAGTTTGCTAAACTCATCTGAACAGTCAAATCCAAAACTAGGATCATTAACAACTTCTATCGGCTCAAGGAGATCTTCACTCGTACCAAATTCATCAGAAATGAGATCTTCACCCGTATCAGAATTGTCAGAATCTGAATCGCTCATAGGGTACTCCATTGAGGACCTGTGCACCACATAGTCATCGAGAAGCCTTTGAATGGCCTCCAAAATAGATGATAGCGGTAAAAGATCATTACCTTCATACTTCAAGAAACAGAACTCTAAGTACTTCACTTTGTAGCGTGGATCCATAATAGTAGCTAGAGCCAACACCAAATACATGTGCGTCCAATACTTGCCAAACTTTTTCAGCATAATATTGGCTAAACTTCTAGCAAATTCATCTGAACTGACGGAATCTTTCATCAGATTAAATCGAAGCTTATTAAGATTGTGGAAGTAAAGGCCTGCACTGGGTCGCTTTTCCATAAATAACACTTCTGCTGCAGTATAGACATGTCCTACAAGTTTACATACTCCCTTAACTTTCTCCCACTCTTGGGGAGAAGGTATATCATAATCCTTATAATCATCTTTCTTCAAGTATTCTCCTTTAGCCTCTAATTCCAATGCTTCCTGTAGTTTATGAAATGTCACATTCCACACTGGTAGTGATTTGCCCCAAAATACTAAGAGACGAATGTCATTGATTATATCCTCTATCATCCCAAATGCTTTTTTCACCATTGAACTAAAAATGTCTGCATTACAAGATACACGAAAAAATTGTCCATCTAGCTGGAGTCTTTTCTTTTCAAGAAGTTTACTTTTAATGACATCAACAATCTCATCAAAGTCCAGATAGCTATGCACAGTGACAGCACATATTTTATCTTCAATACCAAAATCTGAAAGACACTGAATTGTCTCACCAACATAATCTCCATATGCATCAAGAGACCTAAAACTAACAACCCAACTTCTTAGCTTCCAGTCTTCGTCAATGAAATGAACTGTTAAGCAAATGAAATCAGAAAAAGATCCCCTAAAATCTGAGGTAGAGCAGTAGCCAAAGCCATTGGATTGTTTATATTTTAGCCTCTCAACTGAGAGGCTAACTCGTCCATTCAAGCTTCTCAAAATTTCTTTAACTTTTGCTCTCTCTTCCTCATACAGTTTCAAGCAATACCGTGAGAGAATGGCAGATGAAGGATGAAATTTAGGATTAAGATAAACAATTAATTTTCTGAAGTACATGTCTTCTACTGACTTTGGAGGTGTACCAGATTGACAAAAAAACTTTGCCAAAGCACGATAAGCTGTTTCTTCATAGATAATTTGCTCCTCCCCAATATTAGTACTGGTCTCGTCCCTAAGATTTGCATTTCTTGGGCCACATTCATGACTTTTCCCCTTTTTTGATACATCTGGAAAACAAAATAAAGAACCACTTTACAGGCTATTTGGTTGGAGAGATAATGAAACATAATGCAAGCATAACGTTCCATATAAAATAATAGTATTTGGGTGGCAGAGTAGGAAAATAATCTGAATAACTCATGCAGTTTTTGGTTGACTGTATAAGAAAAAAAACAATCGCCACATAACTAATCTAATGGCTGACGATATTAAATAATAATCACATTAAGTTATGCGAATTGTTATATTATTTCATACAAGATAGAATGTGAAAAATAAACTTGTTAGCAATACAAACTATAAAAGTATTTAAAGACAAAAGTGTACTTAAAGTAAGCAATCCCAACATTATTTCCATGTAGTACTATTCACCGCATAATAACTCCAAGACTTCACTGAATAACAATCACTTCTAGTTTGATTCACAGCAAAAAAATCTTGGATTATTTATTCACATAACTACTATGTGGACCAAATGACGTGTTAATGCGTAGCAATACTTACATTATGAGAGTGGAGATATGACAGTAGTATACAACTAAATCAAGCAAACGAAAAGAAGAATACCAGATCCAGGAAAGAAGTCATGGAGTGTTTTCCGCTTTCCATTAGTCATTTCAAGTTCATAAGCTGCACTTGAGATTTATCAAATTAGAAGCTTGAAGCATAAAAGATATCACATTTCATAATCAAAATTTGCTCAAATTGAAAGTTCTTTTCTTCAACTTTCTTCTATTTCTGACAGTTTTTCTGTGGGATTTTGTCCAAAGATCAAATGCATTGCATGAAATGTGGCATAATAACATATTGTATAATCTACTTAAAAAAAAAAAAAAAATTGAACCAGCTTGAGAGTTCAAATGCTAAACAAAATCCAAATGATATCAACTGTGTTTTCACTCCCCAATGGAAAAAATACTACTCCAACCCAAACTTACCCCTTTTTATGAGTAGAACCCTAGGAGTTAGGCGAACAGCAGCAATAAGTTCATATAAACAAACGAGAGGAGATTTATTACAAAGAACAGAGATGACTTACCTGATTATATGCAGAAAAAGAGCTTCGTGAATGCAGAATCAACAACGACTTATGGCGTCTACAGTCTCTACTCTACCCTCATATTCATGCCTCCATTTACGCCCGGGAAAATATGAAGGGCCGCGCCGAGATAGAAAATTATTAATTCAAATTAAATATTAATTATAATTTATTTTATTTTTTAATTTATATTAAATATCTCTTTTTTTTTGTTTGATATATAATTATTTACTTTCGATATATAATAACTCACTCAATATATTAATGTATAAAAATTATTTGTATTTGTATAAAGTGAGAGAAAAGTGTATATACAAATAAAAATATATATTCTTATTTTATACGCTTATAATTAGATAAATATAAATCTTATTGTACAAATTACGATGTAGAAATAAATTTATACAAAATTGAAATATTTGTATAAAATTGAATGTATCTAGCATACAAATCAAAAGTTTCCTAACAAAGATAAAATTTGTTGGAGCGTACAACTTACTATATGTAAAAATTGTTTTTTTTAAAATACATTAAATAAACAAAATATTTTTTTGTCGAGGGAGGTTTGGGTGAACTCCTCGGCGACATCTAGGTCTACCCCTGATCCGGAGCGCACGTGAAAACTCCAATTTAATTTGAATAGTTCAATGCATGATCTATTTGGATGTGTAAATCCTAAATCTCTAGTTAAAACTGAGATAATTTATCACTATACAGCAACTCATATTAATTAAAAAATCTTCTATTACTCATAACAGTAAGAAATTACAAAAATTATATATCTAGAGTTTGGATTAGGAAAAAAGATCAAAAATATATAATTAACTAATTTACATGGTAAAAGAATAGTTCAAAACTTACTTTACAAATCTCTAGTCAAAACACAATTCGGTATACAACTTTATATATTTAATATACAATAACATACATAAATTTCATATTTTAATTTTTCAGAGAAATGTTTTCAAACCTGATATATAGCATTATATACATAAATAAATCACTCAATTTAGATTTTTATATCAATAAAATCATTTAATAATCAATTCCTTATTAAGAACAATTCACATCACAAATAAATTACTACTTTTTATGTTCATGATTAAACTACTAAATACGTGATCAAAAATTATTATTTCATTATAAAATGATAAAATTTTAAAGTAAAAAAAATCAAATTTTGAACCTAAAATCCTCCAAACTAGCGTGATAATACATGAAACTTCACTTTTATTTTATATTTTCTTAAAATAAAAAATGAAATTCACACAAATAAAAAATTGTTTAAACCATCACAGCAAGTGTGGTTAATATCAAATGAAGTTGATAAATTATCGAAATCGATTAAAGCCAGTTTGGGTTGTTTGGCAACCATCAGTGCGATGAAGCAGTAGTAATCTACAAATGAAATTGTGAAACTTATATTTTATTATAATAAAGTGGCAATTTTAACCTATTTATTATTATTTTAATTGTGATAAGATAATTTAAAAAATAATTATTTTTTTAATGATAAAATTGGTTGAGTGATTTTACTGATATAAATGTTTAAGTTGTGTGATTTTATTGACATAAAAGGTTTAAGTTGAGTGATTTTACTGATACAAGATAAAGTTGATTGATTTTACTAGATAAATTTTTAAAATTCAGTGATCTTTCGAGATATTAACTCGGTTAATTGTTATATTGTAATAGTATTTCTTCTTATTGCACAATATTCCACCTAGGACCTTCCTCTGAAAAAATAAAATAAAATGAGAAAATGATTAAAATGGTCCTTAATGTATTATAAAGGAGGATCAATTTAATCCTTGCCCTAAAACTAACAAATATATCAAAAAAACCAGGTAAATTTTAACGCCGGGTTCCACTTGCAAAAATAAACCGCGAAAACTTTCTCATCTCCTCATGAGCCATAACGCCAAAGGTGCCCTAATTTTCTCCATCTTCATAGTTTCATTATAGAATTATATATGCACTAAAAATACTTACGTTCTTCTATATTACCAAGGATGTTCATTAAAATAAGTGGTGACGAAGAATCAACTCTATATTATGATAAGATTTTTGTTTTTAGATTTTATGATTTGCGTCTATTTTACTACTCTTTTTACTTTTTCTCGTATGATTTTCCATGTCTCTTCTATGTAAAAGTATGATCTTTTGTTAGTTTTGAGTTTTTCTACAAAAGCATAAAGTGTTAGATAAGGGTCTAAGAACCTAAGCCTTTAATGTCGTATAAAATATTCACTAATGATCCCAAAAATATTATATGTAGGTGGTACTCATAATTTTTTTTTACAGATCGATGTTTGAGGCTGGATTTTTTAGTATTAAAAAATTAATCATATGGGGTGATGAAGCATTAACCAAGAAAGACATATGTTGGAGGAATGGTGGGCTATTTTGCTTATGTTGAAGCATAAAATCTTAATTTAGTAGATTTGAAGCAGATAGTTGTTATATTGGGCTATATGAATGACTCAAAAATATTTTGGCATAAATTTGGAAAATTCGGCGATAGTTGGAGATTAGTATCTATTGAAGTAGAAGCTCTTTCAATTGAAAGATTAATCCCGAATGATAGAGTAGTTGAGTTGTATTTTGAACATTTGGACTCCTACATTAAAATAGATTCAGGTGAGATCCTACGCTACATAAATTGCACATTAAATCAATAACATACAAAATGTGGTGACACATGCAATTCTGATGAGTTTGAAGATTCAGAAAATGAATTATCCGATGACAATGTCATCCTTGAAAGATATGGACAAAAAAACAAAGCTTTGAGGATGGAAGGAAACTTATTAACGACGAAGTTCTGAGGAAATAGACTAATGAAGATGGAGATTCAAATTGTGTGGAATCTGAAGATCAGAAGAGTTTGATTGGTGATTCTGATGATGAGTGCTTTCATTTTCCTAAGCATAACCTAAAAACTGAAGCAAAACAACCTATATTACCATTATAATATGCATTTGTAAGCAGGGAGGGGTTCAAAAATATGGTATTAATTCATTAGGTTAAAGTTGCGAAGAGTATTACGTGGTAGAAATTCAAATTATAAATGGGTAATTATGGCATCAGTAATGCATCAAGACAAGACATTTCAGATTAAAACTTATGATCCCAAGTATACCTGCAAACGTTGGGACCATCGCAACAAGACAATAACCTCTACTTTTATTGCAAGAATGTATCTTGATGCTATCAGTCAAAACAAAGAGTGGAATGTGTCTGACTTTAGAGACGGACTTAAAGCTCATGTTACTTTAGCTCAAGCTAGAAAGACTTAAAAGAAGGCACTTGCATTAATTAATGGAGATGTGAAAGAACAATTTTCCATCCTTTGGGGCTATTGCCTTGAAATTGGAAGGTCAAATTCTGGAACTTCAATGTATATGAAGCTAACTCAAAACGAAATGTCAAACAAACCATATAGATTTCAAAGAATCTATGTTTGTTTTGCTGCTTGTAAGGAGGGATTTAAGGTTGGATGTTAAAAAATATTGGATGTAAATGGGTGTTCGTTGAAGGGTCAAATGTATGGATATCAATTGTTGACTAGTTGGCTTGGATGTCAATAATAATATTTTCCAGTGGCCTATGCAGTTGTAGAAAAGGAAACTGGGGAGACATGGTCATGATTTTTGACTTGCTTAATTGATGATTTGGAAATTAACGATCGAGTTGATTGGACCTTTATGTCGGACAAACAAAAAAGGTCTCATTGAAGCATTTAATGAAGTTCTGTCATCCGTGAGTCATAGACTTTGCGTGAAACATCTTCATAATAATTTCAAGAGGCCTGGTTTTAGTGGTTCTTGACTAAGCTGTGCGCTTTGGGCTGCTGCAAGTGCTACAACTGTGAAATTTTTTAATGTTTGCATCAATGACATCGTAAAATTAAATGTCGAAACTGCTGTATGGTTGAAAGAAAAGGAACCCACTGAATGATCTAAATCACATTTTTCTCCCAACGCTAAGTGTGGTATTTTATTGAATAATATGTGTGAATCGTTTAATAGTATGATACTTGATGCTTGAGACAAGCCAATCATCACTTTGCTGAAAAATTAAGATATCTTCTTATGGCTAGATTACAAGTTAACAGGGAAAAAGCTGATAGATGGAGTTCTGATGATATTTCCCCTCAAATCAAGAGTATTTTACACAAAAATGAAAAAGATTCTGCTGGTTTTATGCCTAAAAAGTCAAACGAGTGAAACTTTAAAATTCTTGACGGAAGTGTGAGCGACATTTGAGTTGTGGACCTTGCTGACAGAAAATGTAGCAGTAGAAAATGAACCATTACAGGAATCCTTTGCAAGCATATTATTTTAGTAATGTGGCATAAAAATGACGAGACTATAAATTATGTGGATGACTGCTATAAGTTGAAAATATATAAGCGAATCTATGAACCAATTATTCTTCCAATAAATGGTTCACAGTTATGGCCTAAATCATGCAAGATCCCTCATTTGCCTCTAAAATTTTCAAAACTAAATAAGTCAGGGAGAAAGCAAAAGTTAAGAAGGAAAGAACAAGATGAAGTAGGATCAAGTAGAACTAAGATGAAGAAGAAGCACATCAGTTAAATGTCGTTGATATCACAAGTCTGACCATAATACAAGAACTTGCAAGTTTAACTATTTACAGCCAGAAGGAGGAGTTGTTGAGCCAGCTTGTTGGATGCCTTCTACTTTTTTTGTACCTGAAAAGTTGCCGGTAAATATTTTTATACCTAAGTAAGTTAGTATGGAATCTTAAAGGAATTTGATTTTTTTTCCCTTCTACAAGTTGGAAGAACAAATTTTTATCCCTGATGATAATGTTGCGTCGTTTGACATGAATATTTAATCCAGTATCTGTTTTATTTGGTCATACCTACTGTTTTTTCTAGGTTTATATCTTGGGTTAATGGTGATTCTATATGTTTCAGATGGATAGTTATTTTGAAGTGGCCATATTTTTGTTGATTATTTGATAGTTGATTGAAGTGAAGAAATTTTTGAGTTTTTGTCGCTAGCTGGTTGAAGTGAAGATATTTCGTTGGTTTCATGCTAGTATCTGGTTGAATTTAAGATATTACAAATTAACTTTAGTATTTTTTTTGTTGCTTTTATTCATATTTTTGAATCAACCCATGTGATGTGGTTTCTAAGTTGCGACGTTGAATCTAAAGTATCTATGCTGTTACTTATTGTCCCCTTATTTCAAATGCAAAAAAAAACCTTGATTGATATGAGAAAAATGTTATCATATAAAAATTGAAATAATAATCTTGGAGTTAGACAAATGGTCCCAACCCTTGATAAGCACCAGAGCTACGTAAATTGTTTTGCAAGCAAACAGATCTTCAAAAGTTGCATCACTTCCCTGTTATCATAGACATTTCATTGGATGTATCTACTTTGAAGTAAATTTCTTAAAGCCTAGAGTCTATCAGAAATTATCTCTATCTTCACAAGGTAAGAATAAGATCTACGTACATCATATTCATTCCGAACTTCACTAGACACGAGTGTGTTCATTAAAAGTGCACCAGATGTGCTAATAAAATGTTTCAATGCACCAAATTTTTCCATTGATTGTAAGCACATATATATGCTCAATTTACATTAGAATTCTCCGTGTTGATGCACCAGGCATTCTCAATAAAATATGACCAGATTCTACAATTACAAGGAATCAAATTTTTAATATAAAATCTGCACTTCAATTATAAGAGCTAAAGCACCATATTTTTTAGAAAAGAAATTGTATATACAAATTACATACACTAAAGATTAACGATCAACCTACAGAAACTGACTTGCACCATGATTCAAAAGATCAAATCGCAATTTAGATATCAAATTTAGAGTAGTCATACAAGATAATATACCAACACACATTCTCTCCATTTTTGACATTAATCAATTTGCTCTTCATTTTTTCACCTTTTCGTTCTCTTTTTTTCAAGCTCATTTCTATTTAGAGATATCGATTTTGTCTCAATCTTCCTTTCAACTAATGTTATTGCACGGTGCTACTGTCCATTTTCAAATACTTTCAATATACTTTCAGTTTCACTCCGTTTCTTTACTAATTTCGAAATCTAAAACGTTGATCGTGAATCAATTTCGTCACCTTCTAATAGGGTTTTGATTAGATCTTCTGTATTTATCTTTAAAAATAGTCAATTTTTTAGATGACGACAATGAAAGACTTACATAATCTCTTTCTATTAAAAATCACTTATCATCTTTGAATTGGAGTAACAATTAGGGATTCAGAGATGAACTAAAAAGAGAAAAACTTCATTTTTCTTGACATTTTATAGTGAAATTTGTGTTAAATGAGAAGATGGAAGTTTACTTAAATGATCGAGGAGCAAAAGGATTATATCCACGAGCTCTTCTGAACAGATCAAAGGGGAAAGAGAAAACTTTGAGTGTTTTAAATTTTGCAAGTGGGATCCAATGTTAAAGTTAACCTGATTTTTTGATGTATCTGTTAGTTTTCGGTTAAATGATCAAATTGATCCTCTTTTATAATACATTAAAGGCCATTTATATTATGTGGAATATATTAACGATCAACATAAAGTAATCCTTATACATGAAGGATCATTTTGATTATTTTCTTAAAATAAAAGTATAGACATTGCTTAAAATTATAATTGACCTAAGCACACTTAAAATGGGCTAATTTATCTCAAGACTTTATCAAATGTACTAACCTATTGATATCTCTATTTCCTATCTTTTTCTCTACATATACACCTATCTTTTTACTTTATCACCATTTTTTAGTAGATAATCAAAGGGATATTCAGGTATATATTAATTTGCTGTGTTGAATTATTATCTATGTTTTTTTTTACTTATTGAAAAATATACCATAAGTTATCGTTCAAAATAAAATAAATATATATTTAGGTTGAGGTGATATCACAATTCTTAAAGAGAAAATTTCAAAAATAGCTAACATAATAGACACAATAAGGCTCTATACTTGTAGTTTTCATATTTGCGCTCTATAACTATAATTTCATTTGCTATGGAGATTGCGTTTAATGTTTCGCTTGCAAATATACAAATATGATGTACACACAAATTCTGTATTTATACATTTAGAAATTTTTCAGAATTCTGTTTATATATTTCGCTTGTAGATATAAAAACAAGGTAATTTGTTGTTACTTTTTCATAATTCATACTATACAAATAGCTAGGACAATCATATACAAATTCTGAATCAATCAACAATCGAATTATATAAAATTTTAATATATACAATTAGACGGCTATGGCTATGAATCACACATTTCCAAAATAGTAGCTATAGCATTTATTATCATTTAAATGGTTGCTATTCTGTGCACTTTTTATTTTTTATAAAAAAAATCAAATCGACTACGATATAATTTAAATCGACCTAATAATACTATTCTCGACTTCTATTCCTCTTCTGTACACTAACCTCAATATATAATGAAATAATATCAAAAATGTAAATAGCCATCTGAAAATATTAGTTAGAGATAATAGTAAGAGCATATCATTATAATTGTAAGAATTATAGAGAGAAAAATAATAATACCATTCTTCACTTTATGCCTATTAATTATCATGCTCATAAAATAGACCTTTTTTTCATTATTATTATTATTATTATTATTATCATCAGCCATCTCTACTAATTATTTTTTATTTGTTTCAAAATATCCTTCCATTTGTTTGACTTATGACTAATGATAATTGACATTTTTGATTTTTCTCCACTTACGTAGTACTTACTACTTGTGTTAATATAACCGCACCATTATAAAAAAGTTTATTAATTTCTTTGTGCTTTTATTTGATTCATATGCACTAAGATGACCCTACAAACGCATAATATTGATTAGACAAAATATCTTATTCAGAATAAGGGACAAAATAATAGAAATTGTCTTCGTTTCTTTTTAATTGTTATAATTTTCTTTTTAGAGTTAAAAGAAAAAAATTTAACTAATATTTTGCGATGTATTCTTTCATCACATTGATATGTAAAATATTACAATTTATAATACTTTTTTTTTTATAGTTTTTAAATATTAAAATATTAAATTAACGGAAAAGGGCCTAAATACCCTTAAAGTATTGGAAATGGTACAAGATTACCCTCCATCCACCTATTGGCTCCAAAATACCCTTCCCACCCACCTATTGGGTCCAAAATACCCTTGTCATCCACCTTTTGGTTCAAAATTGACCACTTATTTAACTGTTTTATATTTAAACTACTTAAATATTTTTTAAAATACGTGGCGCTCAACTATTTGTTATAATTTAACTTATTATTATAATTTATAAATCAATCAACTATCCACCCATTACTAATTAAATCCCTCTAAATTAATAAACCTGTCACATTATTAATGCAAGCTACTACCAATTGGTGTTTTTAAAAATTATAGAAGTAAATTATCATACATTCAAGTGGCTAATTAAAAATCACCGATAAACTTAAAAGTCTGACTATGTTCATCTTAATTATTCTTACGTCTCAATTATGTGATGTTACTTCATAGTTAACTTTTTTTCAAATATAATATATTAAAGGTTTTAAAACAAATCATAAATATTTATAAAATTATATTTAAAAAAAATGCATGAATTAATTCGGGATGTATATATTTCTTGACCTTTAATCATAAATTTCTATTCAATTTTAAAAGAAAGTGTCCTCCTAAATAAGTGGCTCAACCAAAATTTAATTGGGTCTTCAATTCGAACTCGAATAATTTTGGATGTAATTTTCAGGAATCTATAATTTCATCGTGTTTTAGTAGTGTTTATGACGATTTTGATATTATAATTGGATTATTAATTGGGTGAGGTTTAGTTAGTAATGAGTGGGTAGTGGGTTGGTTTATAATTATATTAATAAATTAAAATTATAACCAATAGTTGAACGCCAAGTATTTTAAAAAATATTTAAAGAGTTTAATTTTCAAATAATTTAAAAAGTAGTCAATTTTGAACTCAAAGGTGGATGACGGGGGTATTTTGGAGCCAATAGGTGGATGAAAAGGGCATTTTGAAGCCAATAGGTGGATAAAGGGTAATTTTGTACCATTTTCAATACTTCAAGGGTATTTTAGGCCCTTTTCCGTTAAATTAATATAATCTAAAACAAAATTAATAGATCAAATAATTTGTTTTTTTTAATTAGTTTAAAAATCAAATGTTATGCTATAATAGCATTATAGCAGCCCATTTAGACTAATTAAAGTCAACAAGGGCACCTCAAACTGGCTGTTGTGGGTTTGGCAGTGTGAGACGTAACAATATTTTTGACATGTGAATTAAATAATGTAAAATATTATCAAAACTATAGTTTATTTATATTATTTTCAAATTCCAACACCTTAATATAAATTATATTAAATGAGTATTTTAGCAGACATCTCCCTGGAGTGGTTGGTACATCACTTACAAATATTCGATGTTTTCTGTGTGAGACTAACTACACTCTTTTTTTCCTCTTAAAGTTTGATTATATTCAAAATTTCTATTTTTAATTTATTAGATTTTTTTTTTTCAAATTGAAAATAGGAAAATCTCAATCATTTTGCTAAACTTTTTATAAGTTTGAGTTTACCTAAGCTCTTTTTCTCTCGATATTCAATTTTATATCAAAAATTGATTAATTCTGAATTTACCGAAAAGTTTTATATAATGAATAAAATACTTTTTAATAAAAAATAACTCCATATTTAAAGATATAAATTCGAATTTACTTATAATAATAATTACTTCCTCCGTTTAAAAAAGAAAAGAATGATCCTATTTCCTTTTTGGTCTGTTTAAAAAAGAATGATCCCTTTCCTTTTTTAGCAAGACTTTAACTTTAACTTTTCATGTGACATGTTTAAGACAATAAAATTTAAAGGCATTTTGGTAGATTTGACATAACTTTAATTTATAACTATAAAAATTAAAAAAATTTCTTTCTTTTTTTAAAATTCCATTCAAAATCAAATTGGATTATCCTTTTTAAAACAGAGAAAATAATTAATACGAAGCGAAAAGATCACCATTTACGAAAGTATTTTATTAGGAGTATAATATTTTTTTTAGTCAATTATGGCAGAGTACCTTTCAAAGTTCACGTGCCACTGTAACATAATCTCTGTACTATGCACTTAAATTACACACACAAACTTAGAAAATATTTCTATCAGATTCCATCCAAAATAAAATTTAAGAAAAATAAAAAATGAAAAAAAGAGAAAGAAATCTTCTATTTTGTTAAAAAAGAAATAATTAAACAACAGTGTGTTTGGTAGAGAGAAAAATATTTTTTTGTTTTTTCTAGGAAATGAAAATTTTTAAGAAATAAATAAATAATATAATATGGGAAATATAAATAAATTTTATAACTGACACTTCACCTTTAATACTTATTTTACATGTGTTCGCCTCTGCCGCCTCCTGTCACTAACTCAGGCCCACCAACCAATTCTTCAGAGTCTCGGTCGTTATTATTCATATTACCAAAGTAAAAATAATAAAAAATGAAAAGAAAAAAAACTTTTTTGAGTTTATAAAATTTTGTTGTATTCTTAAGAAATTTATATATTAGAGATTAATTTTTCTCATAGTAAAATAGATTAATTATTAAAGAAGTAGTGATATTTTAAATTTTGATAATTTTAACGAGCTTAAAATAACAATAAAAAATCACATATACAGATATGATCAATTTTATTTTGTAAAAAATATATGCAAGAGAAGTGAAAATTTCGTATCAAAAAATGAGAAAAAATCTCTTTATTTATAGTGAACAAAGGATAAATGTCATAATATTTGATAAAAAAAAGACAACATTTCACAATTGTCACGACTCTTTAAAAAATGCGTAACCTTTTAGAAAAGGCACAAGCTGTAATAAAGGTCATACAAATCTTCAGCAAAATCACTATTCTTCAGAAAAGTCACAATCCTTCATTTCTTGTTTACACCTTCAAACTCAGTAATTTCTTACTAAAATAAAGTATATAAATCAAGTTTCTTAAAATAAATAAACATATACGAGCATCTTTCAAAATTTGATTATAATATTTTATTATTTTAAAGATATTTTAATTAGTAACATGATCGAACTATAATTAACTACACTTGAAAGAAATAGCTTTACAAAATTAGAATTATACTAAAACGATATAACTAAACTAACTTTATATTAAAACCATAAATAAATCTTTTCTCAAAATTTAAACATATTGAAGGTTTTACTTTAATAAAAATTAATCATAAATTAATTAAGAATTATTATCAAATATAAAATAAATTTTGCCATCGTTGTTATCCCACCAACCAAATAATCCCATAATATGAATTATCAAAATTCGTTTAATTGAAAAAGTTATTTTAAAATTAATTAGAGTAATAAATACTTTTTAAAAGCAAAATGAAATGGATAATCGTCTTTTCTAGGAACATTATACTCCAATGTGAATATTTCGCTGATAAAATCAAAATTTAATCGGCCTCTAATGTTAGATATGGGACACCTAGCAATAAAGCCGGTCTAGGAACAAAACAGACCGCCCGGTCACCGGGTTATCTATATATAGTCCTCTTCTTCTTCCCTGTAAAATGCACATTCAGCTTTCACTCACTTTCTTTGTGCTCTGCTCCATTGAAATCATCGAAATCTCCTTCAACTTCTGAGGTATTTCAATTCATAATCAGTCTCTACCAATCAGCATTTCTGTGTTTTCATCTCAATTTTTTTTTAATCTTGGATTTTACTTACCAAATTTATGCTAAATTCCATGCAAGTTCATGCTAGAAATTTGAAATTCTTTTTTTTTTCTAGTTTAGATCTGCGAGCGAATCAGGTGAGGCGTATATAGTTCTATGGATTTACAGTATTTAGTGAATCATTTCATCATTTTCTAGATCGCATACTGTCACCCTTTTTGTTTCAATATTCATTTGCTTGATGAGCCTGTTTTCAAGTCTCACTTATAGGGCGTGTTCCGTACGAAGGAGTTTTCCATTAAAAATGTTTTTTAAGGAAAATAGCTGGGTTTCTTAGTAAGTTGCTTGTGTAAAAAAATACATTTCTTGAAATAGTTGTATTTATTTAACTTAGACAAACATGTGAGGTGGGTTTAGGGTAGAGTTGTGGGATGGTGGGGAAAAAGATGAGTTGTGTAGAGGTTGGGAGGACCCAATCAAGGTGAAATGTTACTTGTGGAACTTTGTTTTTCTACTTTCGTTTCGTTAGAGAAGTCATTTACCTCATTTATTATCTTCCAAAAGGAAAATTGAAAAATGTTTTCTTTCAGACCGATCACACCCTCTATCAAGGAATTAGAAAAAAAATATTATTTTAAGACGAATTTCACATTTTTTGGCTCATAGTGCACTAGCTAATCTATGACTTGATGGTGCTGATTAATGTGTGAAAATATCTTTGGGAAAGATAGTATAGTAGATGTGTTGTAGTTGAGGCTATGTTTTTCATTTCTCATGCTTTTTTCTTTGCTATGATTTGATATATAATATGAAATTTAGGTGATATTTGGGTCATACAATTTTTTTTCTATTGATGGTATTGTGATTCCTTTTGTTGATAGAAAGAGACCTGATTAGTTTTGGGTGAAACGGACATCCATTTTCATACATATTCACAATGGCTCCAGCAGCAGCAGATACCATCAAGCCTAGAGGTAACAACTTATGCTCTCTTAGTACCTAGCCTAGAATCTTTATTTGATGTAAAGATAGCCAGTTGATTGTTGATGCTTTGTGTATGAGCCAGCACTATGATCTATGCAAATTTGATTTTCATGGTGACCATTTATTAGTAGCCAGGGGTGTTCTTTGGTCCCATGGCTATTCACATGGATGAACAACCTTCTATGCTTACACAAGAACTTAGTGTTTTGTCCATTTTTGTATTTGATTTTTTCATTAAAATTTTCAATCATAAAAAAGAATCATTAAAAAGTAGTTTTCTATAGATAGTCATTAGGAAATAAGTTGCTTTCTATTTGGAGGATATTGTCTCTTTTACATAAAGAGGAAAAATAATCTTTTTTATCTGTCTCGTATTTTCCACATTCCTAACAAACTGAAAGTGTGAGCATTTCTATAAGTCAGTCTTACCATGAGACACTGTTGAATCTGACCTGGGTTTTTGCTAATATATGTGGATTTCATTTGGCAAGTCTTGATTTTGTATGGTCAGTTGGATATTTGTTCACGAAATGCAAAAGCTTCAAATGCACATTGCAAGGTTAACTTGTAGTTTCAGTTACTTAAAACAACCTTCTTTTTTTTAATAATCTCTAGTTGAAACCTTTAGAGTGGAATGCTCTTCTTACTGTTATTTTATGTAAAATGGAGAGTCCACAAACTGGTAGCACATTTTTCTACTTTTCAAAACCATAAATTTTCTGCTGATATTCCCGCTACAAAAGACTCAGACAGCCTACTGAGGCTCAGATGATTGATTGATATTGTCTACATTGTCAAAACAGTATTTCATCGAGTTCGGCGTCTCTCTTTCTTTTGATGTTCTTTTATCAGGTAAATTGGTGCATCATAGTTGTATTTTGTTTTTTCTAGATTTTGGTTTGCTATGTTGTGAAAAAGATTTTCCAAACTGTGTTTTCTGATAATTTCTCATTATTTGTGCTTTAATGTGAACATATGTTTGCATTGTTGGTGTTTGATAATTGCTCAGTATTTGTGCTTTAATGTGAACAGATGTTTGCATTGTTGGTGTTGCCCGTACTCCAATGGGGGGCTTCCTTGGTTCTCTTTCCTCGTTGCCAGCCACAAAACTTGGATCAATAGCCATTGAGGGTAGGACTCTAGCTATTTTCATAGTTATTTCATCATAGAAACCCAATTGACTGGCAATAATAATTTCTTTGAGTTTCAGTTAATCCCTTTGTTGGTTGAACTTTAGGTGCTCTTAAGAAAGCAAATGTTGATCCATCACTAGTAGAAGAAGTCTTCTTTGGAAATGTCCTCAGTGCAAACCTGGGACAGGCTCCTGCTAGGCAAGCTGCATTGGGTGCAGGACTACCCAATACGGTGGTTTGCACCACTGTGAACAAAGTTTGTGCATCTGGATTGAAAGGTATGCACCTTCCTGTTGTATTTATTTCCTGGAGACCTCTGTCCCCTTTAATAACTGTTATGAGAGTGAAAGAGGTATTTGTTTTTTTGACAATATATAATTTTATATGGCTTTGCAGCAACTATGCTTGCAGCTCAAAGTATTCAGTTGGGCATCAATGAGGTGGTTGTGGCTGGTGGAATGGAAAGCATGTCCAATGTTCCCAAATACATTGCAGAAGCAAGGTTTGCGTTCTTCAAAAGTTGAACCACTGTGATAATACAAATTCTTTTAAGAAGCACCTCAGTCTCCCTTAGCAAAGAAGGATAGTGATACAAAATGATATGTTTCGAGTCGCACACTTTAGGAAGAGTGGTGCTGTTTTCTTACTACTTTCCCAAGGCACATTTTATAAATATGTCTACAACTTCGAACCTATCTTTTTGTGCTTCAACAGCGTACATGTGTTGTCCCGATATCTTAAGTTCTTCACATGCTTAATCAACAATTCCAAAGCCAGTTCATATTCCTGTTAACCAGCTTTCATCACTTCTTATTATTCAGGCTTGCACCTTGACCCATTTATGATCTGTTCCTCATCAGCCATACATTTTTAGATCTCTCCCCGTTGAGTTTTATGATCTGTTCCCAGTCAGACATAAATTATAGATCTCTCCCCACTGAGTTTTATATGGTTAATGTATTGTTCGTAATACGGTAGAGTTGTTGCGCTGGTCACTTCTATTTTTTTCCATTACAAAAGTTCTTATTAGTTAATATCGTTCTTCAATTCTGTTTTATCACTTCATTGATCAATGCCATAATCACAGGAAGGGATCTCGTCTTGGACATGATAGTCTGGTTGATGGAATGCTTAAAGATGGTTTGACTGATGTTTATAAGGATTGTGGTATGGGAGTTTGTGCAGAAACATGTGCTTCAAATCATAAAATTACAAGAGAGGAGCAGGTTTGTCTTTATATACATATTTGTTTTTCTATAATTTGCATCGTGCTGCAAGTTTGGCTCTGACTTTAATTCCATATACCAAAGATTTTTCTACTGTTGGTTTTTCTAATTTATACTTACATATCTATTCCTCCTTATCTTTGTTTTTGGTTCTTTTGATGTTTGATAATTGATACCACCATTTGTTGAAGCTTCTATGAGAAACAATAACTATTGTGGTACATGTGGTCTGCTCTTTCTAATGCTGTGTCATTATTTCTATGCAATGTTGAACCATTTTGATTTTCTATTCCCTGTTCCACTTGTTTGCCACACGCAACTAAAGTGGATTATCATTCTGTTTTCTCTTAGTTTTCAGCTATCCGCTAAGTAGATTTGCTGAAGTCTTTTATTTTCTGAAGCCTGAAGAAGTCAAGCACTTATATCTCTCTTATATATGCAGGATGATTATGCAGTTCAAAGTTTTGAACGTGGAATTGCTGCTCAGGAAGCAGGTGCTTTCGCATGGGAGATTGTACCGGTAAAAGTTATTAGCACTTGGTCTCTAGATATTTCTTCATACTCAAATAAAGCAACTTCTTTTCAGTTCGTTTATTTTACGGTTCTAATGAATTCTGACAATGTTCAGGTTGAGGTGCCTGGAGGAAGAGGAAAGCCATCCATTATTGTTGACAAGGATGACGGTCTAGGAAAGGTGAGTACATTAATATGACAATTTATTAGTCAAAGCAAAACTAATACCATACATGTATGGGCTCCTCTACTTTTTCTCGTGAAGCGCTCTTGGAGAATTAATTTTGCCACTCTCAGACCTACTCCCCATAAGGGAAGTAAAGTGGAATAGCTAGAAAATGAAGCTAAATGCAACTTCTAAATCACTGTAGTTTCTTATTGAAGGGGATGAAGCGAATATTCTGACTAGTTATTTTGACCTTCATATTTGTGCCTTCCAAGTACTAAAAGGATTAGATATATGAATTTACTTCTTTGGTACTTAAAAGATGTTATGATATAGGCACATGCATTTATACTGCCTACAGTCTCCTGCCTTCATCACTCATAATTTCTGTGTTTTTCTTGCCAGTTTGATGGTGCAAAATTGAGAAAACTCCGACCAAGTTTTAAGGATAAAGATGGTACTGTTACTGCTGGTAATGCTTCTAGCATAAGGTTCGTGGATTTAATTTTCTACCATGTTCTGTTTTTCTTGTTCTCACGTGTTTGTTTAACAATAACTTTTTGTTAACCTAACCAATAAATGCATTTCCTACTTCTAGAATCTTGGTTAACTACTCTGAAATTTACTTGCACTAACTTTCTCTCTCTTTAATTACTGCATCCCAAACAATGGCTGAAAAAGATTTGTTGAATACAGTTACAATTATATCTTTACATTTCTGGTTCATTTGTAAAAAGTAATTTCTTACACTTTGCGTCCATAGTGGGAGCTTAGTTAGTTAGGTCATCTACTATGCTGTTTAAGAACATCTTTCACCTGAAATGTGAATAGTTCAGTGAAACATGATAAGTACTGGCTGTTGAACCCTATTGAAAATTTGAAACTGGAAATCATAATATGATAACTTCAAGAGATTCTTCGTTTATCTTTTCCAATAAAATTTGTTGACAAGAGAAATCTTTCATTTTCAGTGATGGTGCTGCAGCATTGGTCTTAGTAAGTGGAGAGAAGGCTATAAAACTAGGATTAAATGTTATTGGAAAGATCTCAGGCTACGCGGATGCTGCTCAGGTACTTCATGTCTATGAATTTGAGAATAGAGTTTAGGCACTCCTTGTGTAAGATTTTGGAGTACCAATGGTTATTACCTTTTTCTTTCCTTATCTGGTGGTTAAACTTACGCTCTTGTTGTTCTCATCTAAATTTAATCTTGCAGGAACCTGAATTATTCACAACTGCACCTGCTCTAGCAATTCCCAAAGCTATCAAAAGTGCTAGCTTAGAGGCTTCTCAAATTGATTACTATGAAATAAATGAAGCCTTTGCTGTATGCACTCTTACCTACTTCTTTTAAACTAGCCTGTTTCATTTGTGTGAGCATCCTCCTTAGCAGACCTTACTTGCAGGTGGTATCTCTTGCAAATCAAAAGCTGCTTGGTCTTAATCCAGTGAGTGCTGCATCTATCCTATATGCTTATTAAATCTTGAGATACAAAATTTGTTAATCTCTTTAACTTCGACACTCTCAGTCGGGATGTATTATCTAAGAAAACTGTTTTTCGATTATATGCTTTTATACGAAAATGGAACAAGGATAAGATCACATTAAGTCGTAACTTACTTGGTCTGGTGGTACTTTATATAGTGTGGAACAAGCACAGAATGATAGTAACCTTTTGTTTGTTCACTCAGGAAAAAGTTAATGTACACGGTGGGGCTGTATCTTTGGGGCATCCTCTTGGATGCAGTGGAGCTCGTATATTAGTTACACTTCTCGGGGTACGTGTCACTACTGCAACATTTTGGTGTTTTAAGTTCAAATGATTGTTTCTTTTAATGTCCTATTATGATCTTTTCTTCTGACATGAATATTGATAAATCTATTGTCCGTTGACGTTTGCTTCAAATCTATTTTCTCAATACAATGTTTGCAGGTGTTGAGACAGAAAAATGGCAAATATGGAGCTGCTGGTGTTTGCAATGGAGGAGGAGGTGCCTCCGCCCTTGTCCTAGAGCTTGTGTAATCCTTTTTTTTTGTTTTTGGTAAGTCTGAAGATTGGAAACTCATTGAGAATTTTGTCTACCAATGTGATATTGCATGTATAGAATTCAGAGATGCTCTTGATGGATCATTTAACTGGACAACAATGGTAAATATTGGAATAGTATGTGATGGTTGTTCAATGAGATGACCTCAAAAGATGATAATTCCATTAAAATTTCGTTTCGGACTGTTCCTTTTGTCCTAGTGTTGTATAAGCTCATATGATTCATCAACTGTAATGGAACACTGTACATTTCTTTAGTTGGACGTATTAGATGGACTGAGATCATTTCTGTTTACCTTAGTGTATATATTTGTTTTTGTTTTGCAGGTTAGTGTTTCAGACTATTTATGATAGACAGTGCTTGCAACGGATTAGATCTAGCAGGGCGTCTTCAACCAGAGAGATGACTCTGTAACTTCTACTTCTTCGTTTTCTTTTTCTTCTTTCCTTTGTAATGTTAATTTAAGACGCGTTGTATTCTTCAAAAATAAATGAAAGGTTCTTCACGAAGTAAATGACCCTCGATTTCAAACATTTTCATGTGTCCAGAGGGCATAGGATATTGAATTAGTAACTTTGACACTTCCCAGTGCACTAGAAAGGTAGCGACCGCAGGTTTTCCTGAACGTTGTTAATAAATTTTTAAAAAAAACACTTCAGAGATATAGCCTTGTGTACTAAATCCACTTCAAAAAGACAAATCCAATCTAGTCCCCATTTGTTTCCTAAACCATTCTAGACTTCTCCTTGGTCATAGACTCATAGAAAATGAAAAGTATTTTAGGAAATATGGCACATAAAATGTTGGAATTTAAAAGTTCATAAAAACACCGTTTCCCCCCCCCCCCTTGAAACAGACTAAAAAGAAAAGTAAGTCAAACAAATTAAAGCAGAGACAAGAGTAAAGCTAAGATTTTGTATTTGTATATGTTGTGCAGTTCTATTCATATAGAGCTGATTTAACTTATTTGGATTTGAATAAGTAAAAGCGGACAGAAACAACAAATATACTTGCTTTTGTCAAGACGTTTGTTAATGACTTACTAGCAATATTTGAGTCAGAAGTTTTCACTATTAAAGAAACTCAAATATGAACAAACATCTACAAACTACTATATATACATAAAATTTAATTTTAATCATATACGAATAACGTAATTTTTCATCAATCAACGAAAATTTCAAATAAACCATCTCAAGTCTACCGCCCCTTCGACCAGGCCTTAAAGAACTTATTTCAATGTTCAAATAAACAATATTGTAACGATCCTTTGTACACTATTTTGGAATCATCGATGAAAATAGCGGCTAGTGTATAGAAACATAGGTATAAAAACCATAATTTTAGCCAGCTAAGTATGAGATGTCCATAGAAAAACACAAGCATCATCATACACATATATATATATAGTGTATGACACAGAATTACAGATTTAAATAACAAATTTCTATGTCATTGTTTTTTTTGAAGTTAAAAATCAAAGTGTTAAATTACTCCAAGAAAGTGGTAAACAAAAAACAAGAGGATCCAGTTGTAAAGAGATCAATTAATTCCATAAAACTATTATGGCCTATAATCAACTTGTACTATATATATTTTGAGCCACACTATAATCACTAGCTTGGCCTAAACTATTGTTTTCCAGCTATGCAATCTTTCTCGGGGTTTCCAACACAAATTTTCAGTTTTTGTATATCATCAATCGAGTTTTAAAATAACGATAAAATTATTTTTTATACATTCTTAAGTGATGAGTTCAAACTACATATGAACTAGTAATGTATGTGTGAAAGAGTAAACTGCCTACATTATACGATCTTCTGAAGTGGAATTCTTTCATGAACTCTGTATAAATACATATATTAAACTATCCTTTACAAGGAACATGTTTTCTATCAACTTTTCTTTTTAAACTTTTTTTATTTATATGACTCGAAATCGTTACATAAGATTTTAAATGCTTAGTTGGAGAAGACTCTAGCTATACTTTTTGCCACAATGCCATTCATATTAATGGTCTTCATTGTCTCATAATTTAATTTTGAAACGTGTATATATATACAAATTTAGACAATACTTGATCTAGTTTTTTTACGATAGAGGCAAATATCCCAAAAGTTTGACGGAGGGTATTTGCGTACCATTTACGATAGTTTGGGGTATATTTATCATTTTTTCTATGAATAAATACATCAAATGCAATATGAGTTAGTGGATACCCCGAATTGTCGTAAACGATACAAATACCCTTCGTCATATTTGTGGGACATTGGTGTCCCTGCCGTCCAAAAACGATATATACCCTTTATACTAACGAATAAATATCTGTCATAATCTTATCCACCGATTCGACATTTATTAACTATCGAATCAACAAATAAGATTATGTCACATGTTTCTATTTAGTCTTTCGTTAGGGGGATGATGAATACTTTAGCCTTACACTTAAAATTTAATCCACAACAGAATAAACATGAGTAAAAGTAGTTAGAATGAGAAACGTTTGTGCCAAATTCTTTAGGCATAATACATGTATTGGACCCTAAACTTGGTTTCAAATTTTCACTTTGACCTCCAACTTTCATAATGCGCAAATAGACACTTTAACTATCCAACTTTTATATAAATAAACACATGAGTCCTACATGACACAATACACGTAGTACACTACGTAGGATAAAAAAGACATGTAAAACACATGTGTCTATTTGTTTAACTTTATACAAGTTTAAGTGTCTATTTGTGCATATCCAAATAAATGTAATTTGAAGTCAAGTTAAATGACATATTTAGTTATTATGTCAATTTTTTAATTTAAATTTGATTATGATAGAGGAAATTTTTTTTTAAAAAAAAAAACATAACCTGAAAGTGGGCCCACAGTGAAGCCAGCTGTACGTCTATCTATCTACCTTTTTGAGTCTGTTTCCCTTTTTTCATATTCTTCTTCCCTTCTCTCTACCATTTCCGTTTCCATTTTGCAGAGACAGAAAGAAGAAAAAGGAGAGAATTTCTCTTTCCTTTTTTTTTTTATTTATACACCAAAAAAGATTCACAAAAAATCAAGAAAAGGGTCATAAACAATTTTGTTTTTCGAAAGATTTTTCTCTCTGTTTCTGTCTAAAAGAATTCATGGCGGTAAGATTCTTATTTTGTTTCTCTCTTTTAAATAATCTTCTTTGGTTTGTTTTGTTTTAGAGAAAAATACCCTTTTTTAATTTTGAGCTTGTTTTTTGTTCCCCTGCAAAAAGAAAAGGTTGGGGTGATGGGATAGATAAAAAAAAAGGAAAAAAGAAATATAGTAGTTCTTGATTATTTTGATTTTTGGGTGATTTTTTCTTTTTTTTTTTGGTATAATTTTCTTAAGGATTTCTATGTATTTTATGTCTGTTATTTATGTTGATGAAAGAAAGGAGTCATTTCCAAGGTGATTTTTTTTGTTTGTGGGGTGTGGGGGGTGATAGGGTTATTCCTTGGAACCTCATGTGAAAAGATCAAATTTTTGTTGTTCTGAAAGTTAAATTCTTGAAACCAATAATGGAGTAGAAATTCAAATGGTATTATCTTAGGGATTAGAGGTGTACCCTTATTTGTTTTGGGGTTTAGTATATAGACATTTAAAGAAAACCCCTTCTGTTATTGTGTGTGTATTTAAGTTTTGTTTTCTAAAAGTTAACTCTTGAAAACTAATGATGGAGTGGAAGCCAAAGGGTACTATCTTATGGATTATAGGTGTTATTTTTTTTTTTGTCTGTGTGTTTTTGGGGGTCTTGAAGCCTCTTGTCCTTTATATTTGGTTTTTTAAAAGTTAAATGCTTGAAACTGATAATAGACTGGAAACTCAAATGGTATGGTCTTAGGGATGAGAGGTGTACATGTTCAGCCTTACTGTTATCTTCCTATTTGGTTGTTATAGTTTCCTAGCAATCCTTCTTTCATTATATTCCTTTTGAGTCTAGGGTCTCTTGAAAAACAACCTCTCTACCCAGCAAAGGTAGGACCCAGCAAAGGTAGGGTACGGTCTTTGTACATCTTATTCTCCACAGACCTCACTTGTGGGATTATGGGTATGTTGTTGTTGTTCGAAAAATTTGGAGCGACATATTCTAGCATGTACCCAATGTACATGAGTGGTCTTGGAGTACATGAGTGGCCTGAGAGATTCTTTCTTTTGAACGCATTGTAGAAACTAGAAATCAAGAGCATTGGAGGGAATGCACATTTGTGTGGACTTTTAGGAGTTCACAGAAGTTGCATCAGATAATGATTTTGCACTTGCAAATCAAATTATAAAAGAGCATAGATGTTTTGGACTTCTCAAGTGCCATTTCTTTTGTCACTTTCAGTGAGACTTTTCAATGATTTGTTCACACACATTATCCTTTTCATAATATTTGTATTTATTATTAACATTGCAATTCTCTCTGTTTTTAGTAGAAGTGTGATTTTTGAGTTCTTAGTTTTTTTAAGTATAGAGTATAAAACAATATGCTACTACTTTTTGCATTAATTCGCATGTGAATGGTAACTTTCACCTGTTTGCTTCTACGAATTTAGTTGTATCGTTTTGATATAAGCCTATTCCTACAGTAATTACTTTAGCAAGCTGAGGTGCCATCTGCTGTCAAAACTGATTTTGGTCCATTCCTAGTTTTCCTCACCTAAATGCATGTCTATATTGAATAGTTAACAAAAACCATGAGAAAATTATGCAGCACACCCAATTCTTTTGTAATGGTAGACCCAGGTGTACTGAAACTCATGTGCTGGTTCAGATTCCTAGTTCTTTTTTTTTGGGGTGGGGGAATTGGAAGATTTGTGTTAAACAGATCTTGTGTGCCCTTTTGTATCTCCTTTCCGGTGGTCTTTTGTGCACTTGAGCACCTTATGTTCTTGCATCTTTTTACTACTCGACTTACTTTGTAATACTGAAGCATTTTTAGTACAAGCAATATCTTAAATGTTCCCTTTTAACAGTAAATACCATTTCATGATCCTAAACTAATGTGTTTTTCCATTTTCCAATGTTTAATATGCATTTGTTTCTTTACTGCACAAGTGTGATGATTTGCAGCCTTCTAAATTTGCCTTAAAGTTGAATATCTCAAACAATCAGAATTTAGCCCACTGAATTTATTTTTGTGGGAGGGAGTTTTTTCTGCAATATGTGATGGTTATTTTTAATCTCTGCAGGAAAAAGGCCAGCCGCTTCCTAAGTTCGGCGAGTGGGATGTCAATGACCCATCGTCAGCTGAAGGATTCACAGTGATCTTTAATAAAGCTCGAAATGAGAAGAAGACAGGTGGCAAGGTAGACTCACCACCAAAGGGTGACTCTGCATACAAAAATAAAGCAACGCTTGGAAAACCTCAATCAGTAAGTCGTGGCCCATATAATGGCTGTTAGTTCTGTTACTACTTGTATTATGCAGATTGTCATTACTGTCTTAGATTTGATAGTTTGAGGAAAAAGGTACATGAAGCTCGTAAATGTACTAATTTGTATTGGTCTAAAATGTTGTTTGAACTGATGTTCTAACCTCATCTCCCATAAGTAACTTCTAGAATCAAGAACATCTGTAGCGAAGCATCTAATATCATTTCCCAAAACAATAATAGATACTCCATCTCTCGTAATATATAGGACAATGATCTGCTTTCCTTGGAGCCCCACCTTGTGGTCAGGGGGTTCGAAAACCCATGCAGCAGAAAATTATACTATTAACACCGGGTTAAAGTAATTTTTATGTATGTATAGTAGATATCAAACCCGCTTCAACTAGTTCGTGTGTCTACTTCTTCAGATTCCTAAGGAATGACTTCTTTCTATAGGTGGAAACTATTCAACTTTAAACCCCTTCTCTCAATGAGATGATTTATAGTCGCACAAGTATCTATTGCTTGTTTAGACCACATGTTTCAAAAGTCAATCCTTCTTTCTTAAATTTTGTGCCCAGTCAAACAGTTCTATGTGGCGGAGGGAGAAACATTTCGTCATAATATTTCATGTACTGTTTACAAGGATATTTCATATACTCTTGCACCCAAGGGTGTGTCCTGGTGGTCAATGAAGTAGGTTGAGGTCTTGGGTTCACAAATCCTAACCTGACACAAAATGATACTAGGTGATTTCTTCCCGTGTGTCCTAGCCTTGGTGGACAAAGTTACTTGGTACCCGTTATTGGTGGGAGGTGGGAGGTTGTAGATATGCCATGCAATTAGTTGAGGTATGGGCAAGCTGGCCCGGATTCTTGTTGGAAGTTACTACTAACCAACTGTAAACTATCTTCTGTCTTTTTACTACAACCTGAATCCTAATGTTATGCATATATCATATTAGTTCTCTATCTATGATCAATGCATATGCTCAGTTTTACAAATTACAAGTAAATAACATATAACTTGAGGACTTGTTGAGGAATTTCTCATTAGCGAGTAAACAAGATCCTATTCCCATTGTACTTGTGGGTGAACCCAAAGGATCCCACATAATGCCCAAGAACAAAGAAAATATGTTGTTTCGTCGTCTGTTTTTCTGTACTATTACGTCTTTATTTATACCTAACTTCCAGACTATGACTTTTCTGGTTGCACTGCGTTTCAGAAAAAATGGTTCTGCTGTATGCAGTCTACTGCTGCTGAATCATGAACTTCTCTTAGCTTCTACAACCTGAACTGGGAAATGATGTTAGTTTGGAACCAGACGCGACAAGTGTACTAGAACACTGGAGCTGTAGTCAAGATGTGACAAGTAATTTTGCTGTTGTATTTCGGATTATTTACTCATAAAATGCTGGCTTTTGCTACCAAAAGATATTTATGATATATATTTGTTTATTTTTTTTCTTATCTTGACTGCATCATTGTTTCTATTATGTTGTACCTTCCCCATTTTCTTGCCAATGTTAGGGATGGATTTTGTTAGTGTTGGTTCTTGATTGACAATACTTGAGCCAAGGGTCCTCCGAAGACAACCTCTTTACCTCTATGAGGCAAAGGTATGGATGGTCTGCGTACACCCTATCCTCCCTCGACTCCACTTATGAGATCTCGTTTTGTTAGCCAGAAGCCCAGAAGGTATGAAAGTGAAAAAGACAATATATGACGTTGGTAATGACATTTGAACATCAATTCGCATGAGATACATCTGAACTTATTTGTACATCTTAGCAAGACACTTTTGTCTACCTCCCCCGTACCCCCCCAATCGATGTTTGAATCCAAAACTTTTTTTGGCCGGACATGGACCGACCCAACCCAACCCAATTGAAAGGCTATGGCTCAAGTACTTAAATGAAACCCATGGAATTGAGTGGCCAAGATGACATATGTTAAGTTAAAATATAATTATCTATTAGGTTAATTGTTATTCAACCAATTTTAACAAGTTTTCTTTAAGTGAATTTGGGTTACAATATGCTACCCAAATTTTCTTTAACTTTATATGAAAAAATTTGGGTTATGCCCAAGCTAGCCTCAATGAACATATGCTAGCTCAACCAACTCACATGAGTCGGATGAATTATATTTTTATCGACTTAACTTGACAACCGTAAATTCAATCTCTAGCATCGAAGAGCTCAAGTTTTTGAGATGTATGTCGGATATCCTAAGACAACAAGAAAGCATATGCCAAAAAAATGTCCATGGAATCTCCCCTTTTATGATTGGACGAATGTCACATAAATTAAAACGTCGAAAAGACATATATTTTAAGTGTGAAAGAAGGTGCTAAAATTTTGCAACATTATTCCTCTGGTGTCCTTACACAGAGAATAAGCATTGAAATATACTCCAACTAAGGCATACTACTTTTTCCTCTTTTGCTATAAAGGAGTTTCATATGATATACCACCACACGAGTCATTTTACAAAAATTAGGCGATTCTTTTAGTTTTTTTCTGTGTATTAGTTCATGAATATTTTGATGATATGATTTTTAAATGTGTTTTTGCGAAATCTTTACAGAACCATCCGTAGGGAGTTCTATAACACACGAAAAATAAAAAAATCGCTATTTCTAATTTTGGGCTTCATTTGAACTGGAAAATACCGATGTTTGCCCCTTCGAATCAATACACACCATTAAATAGGTCGCCACAAAAAAATTCGATCAAAAAGCCGCCAAACACACATATCACCCAAAATTCATGGGCTATAGTACATAAAAATGGAAAAATTCCTATTTTCCGTTCCGAGCCTCGCTTAAACTTGAAAAAATACTGATGTTTGCCCTTCTAACTAACACACGCTATTAAATAGGTCGTTGTGGACACACACAAATTATTTTGGCAAAACAATTGCTAGGCGACTATAGCACAAGAAAAATGAAAAAATTGTTGTTTTTCGTTTCGGGACTCATTTGAACTTGAAAATATCGAACATTTGCCCCTTTGAACTGACATGCCATTAAATTGGTAGTCACGGATGCCCACAAAAAAAATTTAAAAAAAAATTATGAGGACCTCCATAATGAGTTGACAGAGTTTTATGTATAATCACATTATTTTTAAGGCATATTTTTGCATTTATAAGCTAATTTTTAAAATTACGTGACTTTCTTAATTTTTTATATGTAATGAACTATGAAGTCAATTATTTATTTTTCTTTTCAAAGTAAGATTTTGGTAACTTAGATACTTATGATTATGAAGAAGAGTTGATGTTTGTATGATCACAAAAGTAGTTTATTCATTTATTTTTTTGTTTAAATTATGTTTTAGGTGACTTAATTGATAATGACATGTAATCTATTTATTTTCTTGGCATAATTCGGAGAAAAGAGAGATGATATAATACTCCCTAATCTCTATAGCTGGAAAAGTTATTTTCCTCTTTCTTTTAAAATTATGATTAATAAGACACTTAAATGATAATGACAAATAATTTAATTATATAATTGTAAAGATAATGAGAAGTGACGTGAAACTCTCTATGACTAAGAAAATAATATATATAATTTTAAAATATTGAATTAATTTGATATGATAACAATATCACGATTTACTGTATTTCAAGTATATATTGAAATCAAATTTAAACTACCGCATTAATTAGTTTGATATGATAAGATTATAATAATTTTGAAAATTCAAATATGGCATATCATATACTGTCTTGTCACAATTTTGTCTTTCTTATTTGGTTCAAGCTTCAACCCTTTGTGGCTTGAGGGTTCCAAAACAATACTATAAAATATTTAATATATTTTTCATAATTTATTTTGCATTAAAAAATTCGAATAACTTTCAAACTTCTATCATTACCACATCAAAGTAACATAATAAAACCATAGTAATTAACTATTTTTTAAAAAAAATTGTGACTGACTATTGAAATTCTATTAGTTCACATAAATTGAAACAGTGGAATAACATACGCTATTTGAGAATGTAAAAATAGTATTAATTATAATAATTGACAACTTAAAATATGTAAATGTTATATATAAAAATTAATTGACTTTTTAGATTTTATCTATGCCATATAAATCAAGATAAAAAAAATTAACATATATCGGACACATATAGACAAGTGTTACATACAATTTTGATACATAATAATGTATATAATACAACAAGTGACCATATCATTTTACTTTTTCAAAATAAAAGTATGCTAATATGCTATATCTAATAATTCCAATTTTTTTGATGAGATAATCATATTTTATTATTTACTTATATTTTCAACACCATCGTGAGACTTCTAAGGACTTACTACAATTATAACATGTTCTCGATCAGAATTTTCTATTGATTTGTTCAGCAACATGGAAAATAAAGAAACGTAGGGCAATTCTCCCTTGGCAAGGAAAGATTTATGCATGACATAGTTGTTCTTGCCAAAGGAGAATAACCTGCGATTCTTGTACTCCAATTAATCTTCAATACCTAAAATTTCCTCGAGATTCAAAAATAAGTCATTCTTTTCTAGATATCTATCGTAAAAAAAAAGTCGATAAACTTTTATTCAACTTATGGCAAGAAAAAATATTGTGCAAAAAAGCATAGCTCTTCTTGCTTTTGTAATTTTCAATTGATCTTAACATTTCCTTGATGATACTTCATATTTTTTCACTACCATTTATATATATATAGTGACTAAATTGGAATAATTCATTTGGATATGCTGAAGAAAAGAAGGCCATGTATTGTGTTAAAAGGGCTTTACCTTCTCATGAGAGGCCAAATGGTTTCAATCACTTTATCCAAAAAAAAAAAATTGTATTCAGTGTGCAAATTAATCTCAATCTAGTTAGCTAAAAATAAGATACGAAAAAACTACATATAATTAAGATATATATATAAAACTTAATTAGTTTCGAGAGGAGATTATTGAATATACAAACAAAGTTGATAGGCGATAGTTACATGGAGTCATGTTCAAAAGCTTTAAGAGATCGAACTCTTTTTCTCTTTTGTGATATTACGCTGGTATATGTATAAAAGAAATGATTGTATATATGTCATATAAATTAGAATGTCGAGAAGGTATATGTCTTTTTTAAGCGTGAAAGAAGGTCCTATGATTATTCCTTACACAGAGCATATGCATTGAAATATATACTCCAATTAAAGTGTTCATCATACTAGTTTTTCCTCTTTGTTATAAAAGAAGTTTCATTTAATGTATAAAAATATAGGATAAATGACAGAAATTTCACCTTTAAGTTTTTTTATTATTATCATTATCCCCTATTAATTTTATAAATTTCTAAAATCTCTCATTTTCACACATCAGATTAATGTATCAGCGCATCAAGTTAATGTATCTCGCACATCAAATTGATGTATATAAAATGTACATCAGATTAGTGTATCATGTATAAAATGTAATGTATCTTACTTAAAGATTAATGTATCATCGCTTATATTATTGTATCATTTGAAGAATTTTTATAATTATAAACTTGTAAGGGGCAAATGATAATTTTACCTTAAAAGTATGTGATTTTTATCCTTCGCCCTAAAATATATGTATCAAATC
The DNA here is from genome assembly GCF_001406875.1 of Solanum pennellii. NCBI lineage: Eukaryota > Viridiplantae > Streptophyta > Magnoliopsida > Solanales > Solanaceae > Solanum > Solanum pennellii. Next base: position 69,000,984 of record NC_028643.1, on the reverse strand, counting down.
AATTGTTGAAGAGAGACCTCAGGCTCTGTGTGGATGCATTATGTCACGACCCAAATTTTTGCAAGTCGTGATGGCACCTATGTTCCCAACCAATAGGTAAGCCAACCCAACATATTAACCCAACTAAATCAACAAATGAGTAAAAAGACTAACACTTAGCAAGAATCTCCAACATTGGGTTCCTTATAAGTACGAAATGCGGAAGATAAAATATATCACCCCAAGAGTTGGTGTCTTAAGTACAAGAGCTTCTAGAATACGATGCAAGTCTGAAACTAAAATGACAAATCTAACTTAAGGGATATCCTGTCTGAATACTGAATAACAGAATACGTAAAAATAGAGGGAGGTGTGGGCCACGGAACAGCCAAGCAGCTCACCACAACTCCAAGAACTTCAAGCCGGACTCAATTTGCTCCACGAGATGTGCTCCTACTCGGAATCGAATCTGCACCACAAAGAGTGCAACAAGCGTAGTATGAGTACGAAACCACGTGTACCCAGTATGTCTCATTGACCGACAA
>NC_028643.1:68960384-68998558 GCF_001406875.1 Solanum pennellii | reverse complement strand
ATATTTTCCAAACACCAAACGAAACATATAGTCATCAAGAATGAATGATGGGATGAAATGCAACGCAATATGATGCCATGAAATGATATGTCTCAGAATACCCAGTACTCACTCAACCGTATATACATGATACTCCTCGGAAATACATCGAGAGTTCATGACCCATGGGGGACTCGCGAGGTCCATATACCGACACGGACGATCTCCACGTGTCTGTGCGGACGATCTCAACGCACTATCATAATATCAAACAATTTTCGCACGGACGGTCTCCACGTGCCCAAATTACAATCTTAACATCTCACCATCCCCAGCACGGACGATCTCCACGTGCCCAACTTATACTCAATCTCATGTCAATGCATGTACACAATATTATTTCGATAAAGGGGATGATGATGCACCCGAATCAGTCAAATATCAACATACTACATAACCACCTCGATTATCACAACTATACAGGTGTAATAAGGAAAACACAATCACACAAGGATTTCAAGTCAATAATATATCACCTAATGCCCATATGCTTGGCATTCTCAAATTACAATCCACATTCTATAGTAGAAATTTTCCGTTTTATAACACCGGTAATCGTACCAATTCCCGTCACACCATTGATACGAGACCCCCATCTTTCGCCCTTACCCCTTTGTCTATTTTCATTTTTAATCTTTAATTAGGAAAACGTCCTTCAACAAGTCTAAAAGTCTTAACATACCTTAAGAGCCGAACCTCGTTCCACGAATCTTCAAGATAGTTCCTTCCCTTTTTGCAAAGTTTCGGAACGTTCTCAATCTACCAATTATGCAATATTCATAAGTAAGCAAATTTTTGTAGACATTCAAATTATTATATGTCTATCATAGGCGCTAAACTCACTCATATTTCCGACCAAACTCCCAATCTTGATATATATTGGTATGCCAAATTTGTCATACTTGCTAAATTTCAAGCCAAGAACTTAACTTTAACATCTCCCAATACCCTTGAATTCAATGTTAAATTATATAATATACACCTAATAATTAATTACCTATATGCATATATTAAACTTAAGCCTATATTTAATAATTAACTTAAAAGGATCGACCTCACACAACTGATTTCGAACTGCACTAGTATGTACGTAACCCCTTGCAAAGTATTGTTTAATGCCTAACTAAAAAAACAAATACATTTCAATTGCCATTACTGTCATGATTGCCTAATGATTGGCTTATAAGCTTGTCCCCACTTACTATATTTTCTCAATAAGAAAGAAAAACATTTGCAGATCCAAACTTACACCCTACTGACAACTATACTTTAACCCCACGTTACCAATATAATAACAATTAATATACAATTCAATCTAATTCAAGTGTAATCCTATTCAACGAAAATTTGAAAAAAAACTAGACAAGGATGGTATCCTTTTACCTGCGCAGCGAGTTCTTCTCCAACGCCGAGGATGACAACTTATTCCTATTTCTGATTTTCTCTAATCACGATATAATAACTGTAACCCCTCTAAGTTATTTAAATACATGGGCCAAATATAAAGGTATAAAATGAGTTATGAAGTCAGCCCACTAATTATTTACTATAGTAGTTCTTCACTAACATTTTTTTTTTTCCAACTAAATACTCTTAGTCTTCGTATAGTTTAAAAAAATACCCTTTTCATTTTTTTCAAAAGGAGTCAAACTAGTCCTAGTTCTCAAAACGACCTAGCGGGTCGTTACATCACCTACCACTTAAACAAAAGTTCGTCCTCGAACGGAAAAAGAAAAGAGCTAACCTGAACGCTCAAAAAGATGAGGATATTTACTCCTCATGTCTGACTCTGTCTCCCATGTAGCCTCCTCCACTGGACGATGCTTCCACTGAACCTTTACTGAAGCAATCTCCTTGGACCTTAGCTTCCGAATTTGCCTATCCAAAATGGTGATCGGCTCTTCCTCAAAAGTCAAATTCTGATCAAGTAACACTGAATCCCATTGAATCACATGATCACCACCCTGATGATACTTCTTAAGCATGGAAATATGAAATACAGGATGAACACCTGACAAACCAGGTGGCAAAGCCAACTGATACGCCACCTCACCAATACGCTCAACAATCTCGAAAGGACCAATATACCTTGGGCTCAACTTGCCCTTCTTTCCAAACCTCATCACACCCTTCATGGGTGAAACCTTCAATAAAACCCTCTCTCCAACCATAAACTCTAAATCACGAATCTTTCGATCTGCATAACTCTTTTGCCTACTCTGAGCCATGAGAAGTCTATCTTGGATCAACTTGACCTTGTCCAAGGACTCCCTCAACAAATCTGTACCCCATGGTCTAACCTCAAATGCATCAAACCAGCCAATTGGAGATCGACATCTCCTACCATACAGAGCCTCAAATGGTGCCATCCCAATGCTCGAATGATAACTATTATTGTAAGCAAACTCCGCTAAAGGCAAGAACTGATCCCACTGACCACCAAAGTCAATCACACACGCCCGCAACATATCCTCAAGAACCTGAATAGTCCGCTCAGATTGACCATCAGTCTGAGGGTGAAAGGCTGTACTAAGATCCACCCGAGTGCCCAACTCTTTCTGCATAGACCGCCAGAAATGAGATGTAAATTGGGTGCCACGATCTGAAATAATAGATATAGGAACCCCATGCAAACGAACTATCTCTTGAATATAGATCTTGGCTAACTTCTCTGAGTTATAGGTAGTCTGAACTGGTACAAAGTGTGCAGACTTAGTCAGTCGATCCACGATGACCCATATAGCATCAAACTTACCCAAGGTACGTGGCAACCCTACCACAAAGTCCATAGCAATGCGCTCCCACTTCCACTCAGGTATGGGCATCCTCTGAGTCATACCTCCAGGCTTTTGGTGTTCATACTTCACTTGCTGACAATTCAAACATCGAGATACAAAATCTACTATGTCCCTCTTCATACGACACCACCAATAGTGTTGCTTCAAGTCACGATACATCTTAGTAGCCCCCGGATGAATAGAGTACCTCGAACTATGAGCCTCCTCCATGATCAATCTAGTCAAATCACCTGTACGAGGAACACATATACGACCCTTAATCCTCAAAACTCCCTCACTATCAAGAATTGCAGCCTTGGCTTCTCCTTTTAAAACCTTGTCCCTAATCTTACATAAATCACCATCATCAAACTGTTGAGCCCGAATCTGCTCCAACAAGGATGACCTAGCCTCCATATAAGCCAACACCTTACCAGATTCTGAAATATCAAGTCTCACAAAGCTATTGGCCAGGGATTGGACATCCCTAGCTAAGGGACGCTCGCCAACCTGTAACATGGCTAGGCTACCCATACTTACCGCCTTCCGACTCAAGGCATCTGCTACAACATTTGCTTTGCCTGGGTGATAAAGAATAGTCATATCGTAGTCTTTGAGCAACTCCAACCATCTCCTCTGCCTCAAGTTTAGATCCCTCTGATTGAATATATACTGGAGACTACGATGATCCGTGAACACCTCACAATGCACACCATAAAGATAATGCCTCCAAATCTTTAATGCAAACACCACAGCCGCCAACTCTAAATCATGAATAGGGTAGTTCTTCTCATGAACCTTTAACTGCCTCGAAGCATAAGCTATCACCCTTCCCTTCTGCATCAACACACAACCAAGACCAACCCGAGAAGCATCACAATATACGACAAAACCCTCTCCCTCCACGGGTAGGGTCAAAATCGGAGCAGTAGTCAATAAAGTCTTGAGCTTTTGGAAACTAACCTCACATTCGTCAGACCACTGAAAAGTCACCTCCTTCTGTGTCAATCTAGTTAATGGAGATGCAATGGATGAGAAACCCTCAACAAACCGTCGATAATAACCTGCAAGGCCCAAGAAACTCCGAATCTCAGTAACTGAAGTAGGTCTGACCCAATCTCTAACCGCCTCAATCTTCTTAGGATCCACCATGATACCCTCCTTGGACACTACATGTCCCAAGAATGCTACCGAACTAAGCCAAAACTCACACTTTGAAAACTTTGCATAAAGCTTCTTCTCCTTTAGAATCCCAAGAACAATCCTCAAATGATGCTCATGTTCCTCCTTAGTGCGTGAGTATATCAATATATCATCTATGAAGACAATAACAAAGGAATCTAAATACGGTCTGAACACTCCATTCATCAAGTCCATAAAAGCTGCTGGGGCATTAGTCAGTCCGAAAGACATCACCAAAAACTCGTAATGACCATAACGTGTTCGAAAAGCCGTCTTAGGGATATCCTCCGCCCTAACCTTCAGCTGATGATAGCCAGATCTCAAGTCAATTTTGGAGAAAACTGAAGCACCCTGCAACTGATCAAATAAATCATCAATACGAGGTATCGGATACTTATTTCTGATGGTTACCTTGTTCAACTGCCGATAGTCAATACACATACGCGTAGATCCATCTTTCTTCTTCACAAATAACACTGGAGCACCCCAAGGAGATACACTTGGTCTAATAAAACCTTTGCTCAACAAATCCTGCAGCTGCTCCTTCAACTCTTTCAATTCAGCTGGTGCCATACGATAAGGAGGAATGGAAATAGGCCGAGTGCCAGGCTCTGTGTGGATGCATTACTGGGCCAATCTTCTTTGGCAAATAGCCACACTTCACTACTATTTAATATTGGTGCAATTAATCACAGTCACTTCAGTGTTTGCAACAAAGGTATAAAAGAAAAACTTTTGTTTAATGTTTTCTCCAAAGGATGTCATTATATAAGCAATTAAGCACGTGGCGCGAGTAAGGATTGATCAGTTAAATATACTTTGTCAATAGAGAAAACTCGTTATCTCTTTATAATACAAATTGAATTCTGAGCATTCTTAATAAAATTTCTGATTTCGTCCTCGTGATTTTACTAAGCTAACATTGGAAATGAGATAAATAGAAATAGGAGTAGTTTACTCAACCAAATTATAAGAGGATACCTAAGCAACTCACCAATGAATATAAAGGGAAGTATATCACTCGTGTTAATTTAAGTGAAATAATAAAAAAAAAATAATGGCACCAACCTGATTTGTAATTTTGGACATAAGAGAGGTGATGTTACACTATCTATTATGACTAGGAAAGTAATTTCTTTTTTAAAAAAATAAAATTAATATTTAAGCGACTATAATGATAATGACAAGTAATCTATCTATTTATCTTTATAATTACGAAAGAAATAGAGGTGACGTATGTATGATTAGGAAAGTCATTTCTTTCTTTTTTCTAAATTATTGTTTAGGTGATTTAAATGATAATGACAGGCAATCTATCTATCTTTCTAAATAATTCGAGAGAAAAGAAAGGTTATGTGATACTCTTTATGACCAAAAAAGTCATTTATCCTTTCTCTTTCAAACTTATATCTATTTGGTGATTTAAGTAATAATGACATGTAATATATTTACATAATTTTTAAAATTAAAAAAAAAATTGTCTTTTTCTTTCATTAATTCCCCACGAGCTAGCTGTGGCTAAATTTAGGAAAATTTTTCAAAATGTCATTATTTTAACATTTAATAAGACCCATTGTCAACACTTTCAGTATTTATTAATAATGTCAAATTTTAATTTGTTATGTATCTTATTTATGTTTTTATTATTTGTTTTTATTGAAAGAATACAATTGTTAAATAATAGAATTGAGAAATTTAGGAGAGAGAATAATTTTAAAAAGGAATAATCACTAAATAATCTCATCAGTTACAAAATAAAAGATAAATGACACAGGCATCCACATAATTGAATGAATTTCTCATTATGGATTTTCAATTGAGTTTTGATCAATTTATTTGGATTAAAATCAATTTTTTCTTTTTGGTTAGAAAATTTAAAAGAAATAGTTCAAAAAATTGTTGGCAAGCAGCTTTCGAGAAGTAATTTTTTACTGGGAGTTCGATAGAATTGATGAAATACAATTTGAATCAGTTATTAGTTAATTGCTGCATTCTTAATGTGTTTCTAATTGCTTATAACTTTGATTTGAATTTTTTTACATAATTGTACAGCGTATTTATTTACATACAACATTGTATGTATTATGATCAAGTTAGTAATAATGAGTTTTGACGAATTCGTTGAATTTTTTTTGTTGGTTGAATACGAAGATAATAATGGATTGTTTGAGGACTGACTTTTTTTCTTTGGCTAATTCTTTTTAGTTTTTTGAACAAAATGGTATACCAAACATAAAAATTATGACAATTGTACTGTATTTTTATTTTTTCTTTGATTATTTGTTTTCTATTTTTTAAACTATTTTGTATCCCTTATCGAAAAGAATATCATAAATATAATGTATTTTGTAAGTGTTTGACCTGAATACAATTTGTATGTTACTTTAATATACATATATGTTGGCTGACATATTATAAAATTGTGATACACAAAAAAGAATTTGTTCAAAACAAGATAAGAGCCCCATTGTAAATAATATTATTTTTACTTAGATACAAATGGAAAAAATTACATTTTTATTATGTTAGGATTTTTTTGGTGGTCGTAGCTTACAGTTGAAGTAGGGAAAATATAGTTTTGTTCAAAAGATGATACAAGTATTATTGTAAATACATACATTTTAACTTGGATACGAAAATACAGTTTTGTAAATATAGTTTTGTTCAATTTTATTTTGAATAGTAAAGTGAACATAATATAAAAAAGTTGTTAGTATACAATTACGATGAAAAACATAATAACAAAGAAATACAGACTTGTTGGCATTGAAAATTGAGTTTCAAATAAGAAGTGAGAATGAAATACAAAATGGGCNCCTTCAACTCTTTCAATTCAGCTGGTGCCATACGATAAGGAGGAATGGAAATAGGCCGAGTGCCAGGCTCTGTGTGGATGCATTACTGGGCCAATCTTCTTTGGCAAATAGCCACACTTCACTACTATTTAATATTGGTGCAATTAATCACAGTCACTTCAGTGTTTGCAACAAAGGTATAAAAGAAAAACTTTTGTTTAATGTTTTCTCCAAAGGATGTCATTATATAAGCAATTAAGCACGTGGCGCGAGTAAGGATTGATCAGTTAAATATACTTTGTCAATAGAGAAAACTCGTTATCTCTTTATAATACAAATTGAATTCTGAGCATTCTTAATAAAATTTCTGATTTCGTCCTCGTGATTTTACTAAGCTAACATTGGAAATGAGATAAATAGAAATAGGAGTAGTTTACTCAACCAAATTATAAGAGGATACCTAAGCAACTCACCAATGAATATAAAGGGAAGTATATCACTCGTGTTAATTTAAGTGAAATAATAAAAAAAAAATAATGGCACCAACCTGATTTGTAATTTTGGACATAAGAGAGGTGATGTTACACTATCTATTATGACTAGGAAAGTAATTTCTTTTTTAAAAAAATAAAATTAATATTTAAGCGACTATAATGATAATGACAAGTAATCTATCTATTTATCTTTATAATTACGAAAGAAATAGAGGTGACGTATGTATGATTAGGAAAGTCATTTCTTTCTTTTTTCTAAATTATTGTTTAGGTGATTTAAATGATAATGACAGGCAATCTATCTATCTTTCTAAATAATTCGAGAGAAAAGAAAGGTTATGTGATACTCTTTATGACCAAAAAAGTCATTTATCCTTTCTCTTTCAAACTTATATCTATTTGGTGATTTAAGTAATAATGACATGTAATATATTTACATAATTTTTAAAATTAAAAAAAAAATTGTCTTTTTCTTTCATTAATTCCCCACGAGCTAGCTGTGGCTAAATTTAGGAAAATTTTTCAAAATGTCATTATTTTAACATTTAATAAGACCCATTGTCAACACTTTCAGTATTTATTAATAATGTCAAATTTTAATTTGTTATGTATCTTATTTATGTTTTTATTATTTGTTTTTATTGAAAGAATACAATTGTTAAATAATAGAATTGAGAAATTTAGGAGAGAGAATAATTTTAAAAAGGAATAATCACTAAATAATCTCATCAGTTACAAAATAAAAGATAAATGACACAGGCATCCACATAATTGAATGAATTTCTCATTATGGATTTTCAATTGAGTTTTGATCAATTTATTTGGATTAAAATCAATTTTTTCTTTTTGGTTAGAAAATTTAAAAGAAATAGTTCAAAAAATTGTTGGCAAGCAGCTTTCGAGAAGTAATTTTTTACTGGGAGTTCGATAGAATTGATGAAATACAATTTGAATCAGTTATTAGTTAATTGCTGCATTCTTAATGTGTTTCTAATTGCTTATAACTTTGATTTGAATTTTTTTACATAATTGTACAGCGTATTTATTTACATACAACATTGTATGTATTATGATCAAGTTAGTAATAATGAGTTTTGACGAATTCGTTGAATTTTTTTTGTTGGTTGAATACGAAGATAATAATGGATTGTTTGAGGACTGACTTTTTTTCTTTGGCTAATTCTTTTTAGTTTTTTGAACAAAATGGTATACCAAACATAAAAATTATGACAATTGTACTGTATTTTTATTTTTTCTTTGATTATTTGTTTTCTATTTTTTAAACTATTTTGTATCCCTTATCGAAAAGAATATCATAAATATAATGTATTTTGTAAGTGTTTGACCTGAATACAATTTGTATGTTACTTTAATATACATATATGTTGGCTGACATATTATAAAATTGTGATACACAAAAAAGAATTTGTTCAAAACAAGATAAGAGCCCCATTGTAAATAATATTATTTTTACTTAGATACAAATGGAAAAAATTACATTTTTATTATGTTAGGATTTTTTTGGTGGTCGTAGCTTACAGTTGAAGTAGGGAAAATATAGTTTTGTTCAAAAGATGATACAAGTATTATTGTAAATACATACATTTTAACTTGGATACGAAAATACAGTTTTGTAAATATAGTTTTGTTCAATTTTATTTTGAATAGTAAAGTGAACATAATATAAAAAAGTTGTTAGTATACAATTACGATGAAAAACATAATAACAAAGAAATACAGACTTGTTGGCATTGAAAATTGAGTTTCAAATAAGAAGTGAGAATGAAATACAAAATGGGCACATATAATACTCACTTCAATTGGAATACAAATGTGACTTTGTTGGCATACCATTACGATGAATACAAAATAAAAAGAAATACAAACTTGTATGTTTACAATGTGACAATGAAATACAAAGTGAGCAAAATAATAATACAAAATTTGTTGTCATTTAATTTGTGTTCTGAGTGATCGATGATTGTGAGGTCGATGGCAAGAAACACCAACGATGCCAACATTCTGCCGACACTGGTTAATAGCAATGGTCAGCCATATATATGCTTGGATCTAGAAAATTGATGATTAAGTTGGATACGACTTATAATCCTCTTAGAGGGCCATTAAAGAGGATCATTGAGGTTTTCAATATCCAAAACACTAAATAAATAAATTTTTTGAAAGATTTAAACAAAAATGAAATCGGTTAACAAATCTAAAAATCAAATAAAGATGCGTACCTTAATCAATGAGATTCTTGTGAATATTTTAGATTCTGCCATTAGAGAGTGATTTAGAGTTTATCAAATCCTAAATATTATTTCAACTACAAACACCAATTTTGAACGATTTAAACAAAAATAAAATCATAAAACAAATATTAAAAAACGAATAAAGATGCATACCTTAATATGTGAATATCTTTATAATATATATTATTCAATTTCTAAAACCAAAAAAAAAAGAGAGAGAGAGGCGTGCTTGAAATGAAGAATATGTGAAGAATTGGAAGATGAAAATAAGAGAGAGAGAGAGAATATTCTGTTTTTAAAAAATATATGAGAGAGAATTAATTGGAAAATGTGTGAAATAAAATAAAAGTAAATTAGGATACATTATCTTTTTTAAATAATGATATCTTTGACATTTTTACTAAATATTTTAAAGTATGGAGGTTTTTACTTAATATGTTTGATTCTTTGACTAGTTTACTAATTTTTCCCTAAATTTATCAACGAGTTCCTGTCGAATTTATGTTGATCAATAATTTCCAACAGCATTTTCCACTTACAACCGTTGAAAAAAAAACCCATCAATTATCATATCGAATCAAAAAGTTTAAAACATTATTTTGGTATTATGATAGTTGTACATTATTTATATATTTTATAAAAAAAATGGTATTGTTTTAATACTAACAAATATAAAAACTAATATTAATACCAAACTAAATGCACTAACAAATATAAAAACTAATATAATACCAAACTAAATGCTTAGACATTCAAAATTACGGCGCTACTCTTTTTTGATTGAAGTATTTTGTTTTTTATATTTGCTTGTAATTTCTTTTGAATATATGCATTTTTACATGTGTAAAATTTCTGTATTAAAAAAACATTGACAAAAGCAATCCATAAATTTGCTGGTATCAATTTGGTCCCTAAACATCCATCAGTCAGCTTGAGTAGCTGAGGCACTTAACGAAAAAGCCCACTAAACGTGGATTGCGATGCAATGATAGGATTGCTCCACTCTTAACCAAACGTCTCCCCGAGTATGGAGAAAATTCTATTGGGAGCACTATCCCAAATGGGCACTGCAGTGTGCAATCTGCTAGAATTTTGTAATAAAGCTTCTTCATATTTACGAAGACATCAATTAGATGAAAACCAGATGGCTTTGATCATACAGAATTGCTACTATATCAATGGTACATCATTACAAAGAATATAGTGTAATTGATTCTGGCCTAAACATAAAACTTAGCATCTTCACTCATGAATAAGGTTTTAATCAATTGGGTGCTTATTATCGGCCTTTCGAGCTGTATAGTGTGCAGAGAGCAAAAGCAGCGATAAGAAAGCACTGGCTACAAATATTGCATCAAACCACCTGTGATAGAAATCAAATTGTATGTCTCCACCTAATACATCCGTGATGATTATCCTGTCAACATTAATCGGGTTAGAGTATAGTGTTTTTCTCGTTATCCAAGTTACTAGCTAGCTTAATAGCATTTTCCCATGTTCGCAAAATGGCAAGTTCCAGAATATTCAAGTTCCTTTCTTGCCAATAAGTGGAATAGCCCGTGAATAGTTTACAGAGCAAAACATTACAAAGCAAGTGATCTAGTGACAAATATTGAGAATAGAGAGCGAGCTCATTAGTTGTAACCATACCGATATTCAGTTGCCAGACTTTTTCTGATCAAAAGAATGGAGGAAAGGAAGTACATTCCCATGATTTCAGAGAGAAAAAGCACAACATTACTTGATGATCCACTTCCAACTCTGGAAACTGCGAAAAAGAACTGGACATAACCAAAATGCTTCAAGTTAGCAGCAGGATAATCGAGTAAATAAGAAGTTGGATGCTCATTTTTCAAACAGTTAAAGAATGTCAACTAGTTTCCTTGCTTCTATCTGTGAGGGTACATGTGCAACAAATTTGGCGAGTTTAATCATCAAACTTTATCACCTACATTGATTTCACATATCTATGTTACCTTAAAGAATAAAATTGTAACACAGTCAACAAGTTGAACAGATGTTACCTAGATACATAAACCATAAATTGTGACATACATCAAACTTGAAAATGGGGCCATGAAGCATAAATTTACCTTCATCAAGTTAGTCAAGAAGCCCCTTACAGACACCACAATCAACACACCAATGAACATTAGAGATATGTACTGCACAACAGAAAAATGATCAGATAACTCATGTCCAAAAAATGAGAGATGAAATACTAGCAGAAACAACAAACCAATAAGATATAGCCTCAGTATCAGCTCCTAAAGCTTACAATGTCACTCATAGATCAGTCACCACTATACAACCTAACATTGTTTTCTGTTATGTGAAATAATTAATTTACCTCGCCTTGATGTTAATAACAACAGCATAATATTAAAGATTATCCTCTTATCGATGAGGTCTATTTTAGATTCCATACTTTGTTTTAATTCTTAGAAACTTTTAATGTGCTTACTTATCCATTATCACACCAAAAAAGGGGGAAATTGCTAGTGTGTTATATTAGCTTCTCAGCTTTCACTTTTTCAAACACAACAATGTAGATCTAGTTTCCCTTAGTGGTTTTTCTACATATAAATACAAACCACCTTCTACAAGCACTTCCATTTTCTACCCACTTACTTCCAATATCATGCAAGTATTCTAGGCTCTAGCTTTTCAATTGAAACTCATGCTGAGGTTCATCACCAAAATGTAGTACCGGAAGCAATAGCTTCATTCAAATGATAGGCTAACCATTTAAGAAGCACCAATTACTTCCAAATTTCATGCAAGTGTTCTAGCAGCTAGCTTCTCAATCAAAACTCATTGTTGAACGTTCATCACCAAAATGTATTACGGGAAGCAATAGCTTCATTCAAATGATAGGCTAACCATTTAAGAAGCGCCATAACCATTGTAAAGATATGGCACCTGGGCCTAACTCAACCCCAAACACTAGCTCATGAGGGGAGGTTTGTCCAAGTCCATATAAGCAGACCAATTTCCCATCCCTCTACCGATGTGGACTTCTTAACACTCCCCTGCACATCCAAACCTCAACTGGAGTGTGAACACTTCTAAATGGGGGCCCAACATCGGTGAACAACAACTTGGGATGGGCCGGCTCTGATACCATGTAAAGATATGACACCGGGATCTAACTCAACCCGAAAAGCTAGCTCATGACGGGAGGTTTGTCCAAGTCCATATAAGGAGACCAATTTCTCATCCCTCTACCAATGTGGACTTTTTAACAACCATGAACACGGTGAGTAGATGAAATAATGCAGAGAGTAGATGAACCTGTGATAATAAGTTGACATCAATTCCTATGTCAAAGAACTGTAAAAATATGCTGATTGTCCTTGTTACAGGATCTACAGAACCAGCCTGTCAAAAACAGTATGCTTGTGTCAAACTTTATCCAATATATGCTTGGTATGCAGGATTCAGCTATAAATTATGCAAAGAAAAGTGAACCATTAAGCATATGGAATTCTAATATAGAAGCGTACCTCCTTGAAAACAACGCTCTGAAGAGACTGCAAATATTAAATGGTCAATTAGCTATCCGGCTCAAATACTATTATATTAAAAGGCAGAACTTGGAAGGGGTGGAAGTAACAAAAAAGGAGACCTATGTACAGTGCAGTAAATCCTCAACATGAACAAACTTTGTAGTGTCCATGTCAAAGTATAAATTATGATATAGACATGAAAGACCATAAAAGTTTCTGCACTAGTGTCGATCAATATTAAACATCAAGCAATTTTCCTGCTAACACTGATGTTGGCATGTCATATGAAGAGGAAAATAGTAGACACCATGAGAGAGATGCTCAAATTTACCAAATTTAAGGTCTTTTTCATACCTTTATCATTTTATACACACAATAGACAGAACACACATAGCCCAAAAGATTCTGCAAATGACCCTTCCATGTTCGAGAATAAGCAGCAGCTTCCTGGTGTGATTGACAAATTGAGTCAGCTAAACACAAAGAAAGTAGTTTCAAACCAATTGAACTAAATAAATTCAAAGAAGTAATTACACTACAAGCTGAACTAGATGATGGACCACAACATTATACGAGCTTGCAGACAGCAGCAACATACCCAGTGAAATCCCACAAGTGGGGTCTGGGGAGGGCAGAGTGTACGCAAACCTTACCACTACCTCGTGGAGGTAGAGAGGCTGTTTCCAAAAGACCCTCGGCTCAAGAGCAGCAAATCCAAGACAACGAAAACAATGGAAAAACTATAAAATAAAGGAATATTTTTCTGCTATCTTAAGGTAAAAACAATGAAAAAACTATACAATGGCAACATAAAGACTTGAATTCAGGGAAGCTGAACACACACATTGAGGGACTACCTTGTTGAGTGGGAGACTAGCAAATACAGCAGACAGCCCAAACCCTTCAACTAGGAAATCTCAAACAACAGCCAAAGAAAACAAATGGCCCAGACCTATTTCGTTAAAGGGAATGTTTCTACACTCTTTCCAACAATTCAAACTAATATTAGTCTTTATTGGTATGGATCAAAAAAAGTAAACTTGTTTGTTGGTCAATTCAAATTAATACTTAATATAACTTTATATACTACTTTTTTTTCCTTTTGAGAAGGTAACTTGATTCTACTTCTCATCATTTCAAATATAGATGTTATTATACACAGCATAACTACTACAATTTTTCACACTCCAAACTGTAGCTTTAACCTCCTACTAAACCAGAATGATAATTTTGTTCAGACTTCACTCTCTTAAAAAATCACATTGGTCATACTAGGTCATTTATTAGCAAGATGGACGGGTAAAAAATAGTGCAACATAAAACAAAGTTCAATATGAACCTTAGCTTGGCGAAGCTCATAAATTTCCAAGAACAGCTGCTTTGATAGCTCCTCTAAGGCCTGAACCTCGTTTTCCATGTTTCTAATATCTTCATGCATGAAGTGAATTTAACACCAAAGAGAAGTGTGTCAGAGAATTGTTAGAAGTAATGCAAATATCATGTACAGAAATTAACTACAATCAGCACATGTAGGAGAAATAAAGAAAAGAAAAATCTTGTAAACAGAGGCTTCTATGCACTTGAATCAATAAATTTTCCACGAGAGACGTTCTACCATGCACTAACCTTGTTCCTTTTGGTCATCCTGAACGGATCGTACAACTGTTCCCACAATGCGCTTAAAGAAGGAACTGGATTTTGTTTTCTGCAGCAGAACCATAATAGAGAACACACTTTAAAATAAAATATATAAAGTAACTGCAAATGTTCAGAACCACAAAAGGACACCTTGCCTTTTCATTCTTTTATTATCGCTTGACAATAGCAGCTGATGCAAAAATTGAGCTATTGACTCGCGCAAACATCAGCTAAACCTTTCTTTAAATAAAGGAAGTCGCAATACAACTCCAGCAAGAAATTAAGTTATGGTTTCTAAAGCAAAGTTAAAGAATTTTTCATCAATATATTTACAAAATTTTGCTATTGATCTAGAAAAGGGCATCAGAGAGATACTCAGGAAAGTGCTTCATGCATGAAATACTTACAAACTCTTACAACACCCACCACTGTAGCTAACTGCCTACTATTTCGAAGTGTGATTTCAATGTTATTAATGGCAATTCCCTAGGTCAAATGGGTTGAACCACTTAATGAATATGCAGTAGTACTATACCCAACTTTAGATAATTTTCAGGAACCACATAATTTCAAACGAGTATAGGATAAGGGAATATAAAGGCATAATAAAGGGTCTTAATAACGTACCCCAAGAGCCCATTTAGAACTGATCTATCATCAATGACTTTGCACTGGTATGAAAAAGAAGAAAAGTACAGGCCACCTACAAACAATAATCTGTGTTTCTTTCCGTGCCTTTTGGTGTGTGTACACATAATGAAAGCATCCAAAAGCAAAAAACTTAAGTTGACCAATTAACCTCTTCTGAATCTTGGATCCTCTCCATTTCTCTCTGACAAAGAATAATTCTCTTTTTCTTTGCAATACAAGTTTCAATTGACTGCATCAGCTGCCTCTCCAGTCCTTTGATCTCTGATTCCTCTATTTCCCTTCAATATAGAAAGAGTCAGGATACCAAAAGACCAAAAATGATCACTTATAAATATAATATTGTTCTTTTTGCTATATGCTTCAGTTCAACATATATTTGACTAAATACTAGGGGCATTAACTTCAAATTGGGTAAAAACTAGGTTGTAGACAAAAGCAAAAGGTTATTAACCAAAGCTATCTTTGTTAGAAATAACACCAACTCCATTGAACTAAGGAGGTTTGAGAAAGGAATGTATAGTAGAATTCACAATCAGATCTAGTTCGTGCCATCTCCAAGAAGATATACTAGAAACCAACTGAGATAACACTCACATGCACCAACGTAAGGTGAATCTTATGCACTCATCTTACCTGATGAATAGAGATAGATAACTGTATGGCAAATTGACTGCTCCAAAACCAGAAAGGATAGCCATGACAGTCACACCAATCACACCAATCCTGCTAACCAGCTGAGTTATGGTGAAAAATCCTGAAAAAAGAAAGTAGAAACATCACTACATGGCATGAGACTGGAAATACAAAGATGACAAGAGTCTCTGAGGAAAAATTACAAAAATACTTGGGCTAAATTATTTACTCATCCACTTTAAGTAACCTAAGTGGACCTCCCACATAGTCTAATGTGTCACTATAGGCCATCACTGTTAAACTCTGACATCCCCTCGTATGCCTATTAGTAGACATTCATAGCATGGAAATCATAACATGAGAGCACAATTTGCATAAACCAAGAATAGGGTTCGATCTCACTCGAATATTATGCTTTAAAATGGAAATTCGACCTAACTCAAACCCGGAATGAGGTGGAAATTGTCCAAAAACATAGCTGAAGGCTACCACTGATACCTTGAACAAGTATGGGACTCTAATAATACCTTTAACCAATTATTCATTTTCATACTATATCATTTTTAATTATCTTAATTAATTTTTACAAATCATTACTACTTCATCCATCAGATAGAAATGCTTTAAGTTAGCAGGCAATCACTATGCCGGCTAAGATAGAGCTGAAAAGATCTTAAATTTTTTCCTGTTCCGTAACAAAGATGTTCAAGAGAGAAACTATAATTAAAAGATGGAGGGGGAGAGTAGCTTTCTTTCTTCACACAAATATTTGAAATTAGAGTAAGAATACTAAGGAAAACTTCTGGTCCCTTATAGTCATGTCATTACGATGTCTTATTCATAAAGGCATGGCCTAAAGAACATTATTTCAATATTCAAAAAATCAACAAAGAGGGTGGAAAACAAGATCCACCTGCAACAAAAGAAATACACAAACCTCTGTCAGGTGAAGGCATGGGAAAGTGAATGCCCAAGCGCCAAAAACCGTAGAGAAAAGCCAACAAGAATAAGATAGCACCCACTGCAGCCCGTTCCTTCCTCACGCCTGAAATACAGAATCAAGATTCAGAACATCTTTGAAGAGAGGTGATTGAGATGGTACAATCTAAGATTCATTAAGTGTAAGCAAATCGTTTTAATGGTTAAAAAGTATGCAACTTGTGTTCATGAGAGAGAGAATGCTGAAACAGCATTGGAGTACTATAATCAAACTGCTCTATGGTTACATTCAAAACTTTGTCCTAATTATACATGGTGATTATATTATTATTATTTGGGCTCTTACTGGAGATTTAGGAGTAGTCAATTGATTTACAATGAAGTTGCATAAAAGGACAATGATGTGCCATCAGTACAACAATATACACCAACAGTAAACAACAACTCATTCTCTCAATCAATGTAGGACACTCACTTAAATCCCCCTCCCTCCTGCACACTCAAGGTTGGACAAGTGCGGACAACACAAAAACAAAATGGTGGCCCAACATTGGATATCCAAAAATTGGAATGTAGCATATTAAGAAAATGAACTTTGGGCCTAACTCAACGGTAGAAGCTAACTTATAAGGTGAGAATTACCCTACACCATGCAGTTAATTCTATTGAAGTGCATAAAATGCTAAAATTCTAAGCTAGCCTTAGTAACCCATAACCAGATCAAGTCTTCACCCATTCCAAAATAAGCAGCTTTCTGAATTCATAGCTTATCAATTAATCCACATGGTAAAAAAATTTTCCTTCTACTTCAAAAGCATGATACAAATTAGTACTTTCAACAAAGTGCATCTAAGGTGATGAAGCAACTAGCAAGCATACAGAAGGACACTATCTACTTAATCTTTTTTAAAGTAACCACCATGAAACTTCCATGTGCATGAGAAAGTATAGCCAAGGTTGCAGGTAAGAATTACGCTTAGACGGGGAAATTGGGCAAATAAAACCCATGTAGTGATTCTTGTAAATACTATCCTGATATTTCCACAAAGCACATCCATCTAAATTGTATATTAGATCAGCATGGGAGCAACTACATACTATCCTAGTAATAGGCTTAGCCCTTCTTCATTCCAAAGGGAAAGAAAAGATCACATTTTTGTGCCTAGAAGCATCTTGGGACTAAAATGGCAGCACAGAAAGCAGCTTCGTCTGATTCTCATCAACAGCAGGAACAAAAAAATAAAAATAGAAGTATAGATAGGTTAAAAAGAACAGAAAAAAAGAGGAAAAACCAGATTCAATAAAGGCGCATAAAGGTGAAAACTGGACTGAGCATGATCATAATTAAAGCAACTTACCACTGTTGCAAAGCATCAGGTAGCAATGATAGTAGGGCAGCATGAAGACTAGTAACAGAATCAAACAAAATAAATCCACCTTCCAATTCATCCATCTTGCCCTACAGTTTACACAGAATGGTTAATCAATTAAACAACTTATAAAGACCTAAAAGATAGCGCAAAGCTAGTAAAACTGACTGAAGATAGTGTTCCCTCCAAAAATAACCTACTGACTAATTCATATAAAACTTCTCTCTCTCGAACAATTCATACTAATATAAGAAATACTACTTCATATAAATAGTAAAATGGCATGACGTGTTTTCAACTAATTATTCCATTTTTCTTGACAAAACTATTACTTCAAACATTCTATGACCAAAGTGAATACAGTAATGTGGTTAAGCATTTTATTCTTAAAATACAAGTCGGTCAAAACAGGTGATCATTTAATGAAATGAAGGGCGTATGATGTAATCTACTACATTCATACATGGAACTGTTTTCTAATAGGTCATACATGGAACTAGTATTGAGGACATAGTGTTTGCACAAAAATGTTATGTGTCACAAAAAAAATGCCAATGTGATGATGCAAGCTTTAGAAAAACATTTGCTACTCTTACATGTAAAACAATAAAGATCTTGAGTTGAAAACAAACAGAGTGAGAGGGGTGAAAGACATGATTTTCAGAAATGATAGTTTACTATAGGACTTTTTTCGAGTTGAATGTTCTATCATATAGCTTAAGAAAATATTTCGAAACTTTATCTCCCACCTTCCAACACAACTGACCATCAACATTCATAGCTCACTCTAAATATAATAAGAGCCATAAGGCCCTTTATCATCTATAAGTTAGGAGGGAGGGAAAAAAGAATCAAACAAATAAAAAATAAGGAATAATTGAGGAAATGAAACTTGAGAAAAAACTGAACCAAATGGCAAAGGATCACAATATTCAGTTTCCAGCAGAGTAATAATCAATAGAGAGATTATGTTATATTTTAACCCTTCAGGGTGGCCCAGTGGTTTGGGCTTGGGACTTCCATGTTGGAGGTCTCAAGTTTGAAACCCCTTACCAGCAAAAGCAAGGGATTTTCCTTCTAGGTCGAGCTCGTTGCATCGGGCTGCCTAGCGCAGGTTACCTCTCCTATGTGGTTTGCAAGCCATTGCATAGACCCTGTGTGCTCCCAAAGGGTAGCAGCTGCAGGTTTCCTTTTTTATAAAAAAAAAAAAAGATCATGTTACATTTTCCTGGCTGCAACTTGCTAACCAGAAATTGGACTTTTCTATATCTAAAACTTCCACTTGTTCTGCCTCTTCACTCTTTAGCTAAAGCTTTTTAAAGTTTTTCTCCTCGTTAGGATGTAATTCTTCAGAAAAAGAAGTTTGTTTACATTCCTAAATGTAGATTTAGACCCGCCAAAGTGAAGTATACAACAAGTAATGTGATGACTAGAAAACCATGTAATGCAGATGGCATCCTTATAGATGTTTAAAAGTACCTCAGAAAGGTTGGATAGGAATAACATAACTAACCATATCCTGTGTCTATTGATGAGTAGAAACGTATCAAATGAGTAGAGAAAGAGTACAATAGTTCAGATATGTAAGAAAAAGGACATATTCAAACCTCTATGAACAATCATGATGTTAAACCTATATTCCATATGATGAAAAATTGAGAAAGCATGATACAACATTCATTAATTTAGTGACATCAAAAGGATGACAGAGAAACAATTGGGGTATATGTTCCAAAATTTTACAACAAAGACTACATTTTAGTAGGAAAATTTATAAAAGTCTATGGGGGAGGAAGATGGATTTTCACATAATATTCATTAATCTGGAGAAAGCATATGATAGAAAATCAATAAAAGTTCTTTAGTTAGTACTTGAAATAAACGAATCAATATCAAATACAAAGGATATACAGAAAAGTTTACTATAAAGTAGAGTTGTACACAAGGATTTGCCTTGAACCATACCACTTAGTTACAGGAGAGTTGATCAGTAGGTCTTCTTTAGTAAGTCTAAAGATTTCATCACTAAACACCAAACTGGAGTCAAAAATGCTAGTGGTTCATATGGTTTGACTGTGTTGAGTATTAACAAATAAGTTCCATGCTCTATTTGCATATGGAAATATATTGATGAAAACAGCAATTGATTTAAATCCATCATTCCAATATGGTGGAGACTTGCATGGCAATGCTCTAACTGTGAGATTTATAGAAATGATAGTTTTAATACCCGTAATTTGCCTAAAATTACAAATTATTTACCAGTACTGACAGGAAGCTAGTCCCAATTGAACAGAACAAATATAGTGGTTTATATAACCAACTCAACTAGTTTGGGATTGATGCCTAGCTCATTGATTGATCTATCGGGATGTAATTCCTCCATCCCAAGATCATCAGTTCATCTATTCCTACATCATAGATCCAACGAAGAATTTCCCTCTATCCCCTGCAAAGACAATCTCAAACTAGAAACAACATAATCCCCATTTAGGCTGAACCCATTCTAACCCATAATCACACATTGTCAGCTCACCCACTTCCAATCAACCAAACAGAACAACACAAAGATCCTAATTTTTCATCCTATAAATGCTCTATTACCATCAGATACTAAAAAAAAAAATCATCAAAACCCAGTTCTCAACTAAAAAAATAAACTCTATACAAAGCATAAAATCCAACAATACTGCAAAAAAAAAAAATAAGAAGCAAAACGTACTCTTTGGAAAGAATTGGAATGATCTCGAAAAGAACAAGCTCAAATAGATTGCAGGATAAAGCGAAAACAACACTGAATATGATCTGAACCAGTACTCTCTTCTCTTCATACTCTTTGTACAATCTGCGATTCAAAAACCATAGCCCTGCCCAACCCAGTAAGCATAATGATCCCACTACAATTACTCCCTCGTATGTCGCTCTTCCCCAGCCCATTTGAACAACACTGCTCTGATTTGCTTTACTGGGTTTACATATAAATCTGTGTACTCTTTGGTTTCTTCAGTACAAAGCTATTAAACTCCACATTTCAGCATCAATTATATCTCAAATCTCAATATTCAAACAATAATTGAAGATTCACCATGAATTCACCCACTTCTCTCAAAAACATCAATCTATTGAGATTTGATTTCTGTTCAAATTTATTTGTGTGATACTGATACTGGAATTTATTTATTTTTTTTGGCTTTTGGAATTAGTTTTTGCCTAAATTTATTTTAAAACGTTTGTGTTGGTTTAGCAAAACCTTCTTTTATTTATTTAATTTTTTTTAAATTGCTTATTTGAGTTATATTTTTTATTTTTCTAAAGGAAGTAGATTTTCAAATGTTCTGGAAAATCAAATTTAGATGAAGTTTTAAAATGTATTTGGTCGTTAAAATATAATTTAACTTCTCTTGTTAATAAAATATTGAAAACATGACTTATATTCCCAAATTGTAAAATTATCAAACATAGTCGCTTGTTGATTTCAAATAATGCAAATGTTTCATTGATAACATTGATTATCATTATTATAAATCATAATTTTGTATATAGATAGTTTGACATAAAATTATTATTTTTATGATGAATTAGGTAATATGATATCCCATCAGAATGGCTAGCAACACAATTACTTAGATACTATAATTCGTTAAATAGGAACGACTAAAAAAGTTACGTATAACTAAAAGTCTCGCCTCATACGATAAAAAAATAATATTAGTAATTACTTTCTATCGAAATTACCACACATGACTATGCAAAGTCAGAAGATATGTGCTGGATCCATTAATAAAATGTCCAAGTAAAGAAATGGTTGATAAATCACTAAAGGGAATAGGATTATGACCGAAAACAAGTCTTCATAATGATAACTCTACTTAATCAACTAGAGATCCCAAGATTTAGGTTCAAATAAAGTTACAAATGTAAGTCGCTTTAACGAGAATTAGTATAAAGCTAATGAACTTAGTCAGTGTTTATGATTCAAACGAACACAACAATGAGGATCAAGAACGACTAGGGGTTGAGTGCCAAAGAAAAGATGCACAAGCTAGTCTATCAGAAGGAACAAGCTAGTCTATCAGAAGGAGAAAGCGAGGGGGTGAGATTTTAGGTTTCATTATTTATGATTCAAACGAACACAACAATGAGGATCAAGAACGACTACAACAATGAGGATCAAGAACGACTAGGGGTTAATTGTGCGACATATGTTGCCAAAACATACATCAAAGATAGACAGCTTGAGAATATCAAATTTACCCAACATATTTGGGAAGGCTTTGCCGAATTCTTCTTCACAAAAGTATACAAAATTCATGTATAGCATTTCTACTTTATTACAAGAAGCTCAGTGAACATGACTTTTAACGGATTCAGCTTTTTAGGAGAGTTGAAAGTGAACTCCTTAAATATAAAAAGGCTAAAACTTCTAAGGTTATATAGATAAACATAGCTTCTTTTCCAACCTTCTAATGTTATAGACAAATGACAGCTTCTCTTCAGAGAATGTACATGTTGCAATGACCGAAATATGCACGAGCAATATACCATTTATATACCAATTTTTACACATGTATGATCTGGTTGAACTGTTGTTGTGTCTGCAAAAGCATCATCTCTTCCACAGAGAACTTCTTATAGAGCAGCCGTTGATGACTCGTGAACTCTAGAAATAAATCTTTTAACTTCTTTGCTCTTTCATAAGCTTCTGATCCTGAATGGACCACCATCAGATCTTTGTCCATTACTAGACACATATCCTACATAAAGACAGGCCACCTCAGGTGGAGTTAGGAAGATCAATGTTGACAAACTGCAAATTGGAGAAACCACCAGAATTCAAATGCATATGGACTTGGGCAAGATCAAAATTCAACAAAAATGATATTCCATATAAATAACCCAGGGACTTGACCAATAAGTTAAACTTGTTCATGCATGAATTTGATTCAGGATTTGGCAATTTATTCAACAGGTGCCAGTGTGACGTTGCTCTACTTCATTTGATCCAACTAATACTGAGACAAAGCATTTGGTCCGATGTTGAACCTATAACGTGTCTAAATTAGCACAATTTCCTCACAATGATGACTTATATTTCCTAATGTTTTTTCATTTGTAAAATGCTGCCACATCCAGGAAAGGCGGGTCTCCTTTGAGGCCTTACAACAGATTCAAATGTAACTATACAATTATAAGATCTTACCTGAGGTTCGTAGCTTCCTGACCACATCTTAATCATGCCGTGCCTTAATTTTCTTTCAGTTATAACCAATGGCCTGTGGAAGACAAATAAAAAACACATGATTCTCTAGCTAATTTGGAATCTAGACGAAGATGTATGCAGAAGAATGAAAATCTTGATGGTTTGCATTAAAAGCAGCAGGTTCTAGGTTCTACAGGTCTGGCACAAATTTGGAGAGAGGATACTTGAAGATCTTGAAATCCTAAATCACTAGTAAAAACAGAATTAGAAACCAAAGTGGCACCCAAACATGGTATAATGCTTCATTACCACGTAGATATTGAGGAATTGGAGTAAATCAATTTTAGAGACTGAGAATAAAGAAAATCAAAGAGTACATAAATTTCTCAACTGCTTTATAGAATCAGTACGGTGAAATGGGAAAATATTACCAGGACCAATAGTTCATCCATTTGGAGACATGGATTATAGTCACGTTGTCTATTATGTACATTAGATTCCCTCTTCATTGGCAGCACATTGAGTCTATCACATTCTAGAACAACTTTGAAAGGCTTGGGGATCTTGAAATACATAAAGTACCAGGAATTCCAGACCCATGGCACAAGGAAGCAGCATTAAACAGGATTTGAAGCAAAAGGAAGTTGTGTTCATACCTATGTACTCTGCTCCTACGCTAATGTATTTTATCTAAGAAACTAATACTGCAGTATCTAAGATAACTAAAATTTCAACTTTATCTACAGATAAGTATGGACATGGTTATCATGAATGCATAATATTCAAGCAATCCTTAATAAACTACTGCTGTTAAGAGGTACCAGAGATGGAAGCAAATGAAACCATGCATTGATTCTAAAAGCATGTTCCAAGAACAGTTCCAACTATTTCAAAATATGGTGGACATGTCTTTTAGAGTTCAAGACTTGAAATACATAAAGATTGTTTTAGACCCGGCCACCTAGAATACATCTATTCTTTTAGGTTTTGGGTGATCGGATCCCCTCTCCCTCCAGGGGCAAAGGAGAGGTATGTATAATATATCAGCCATTATTGAGGTGACTATTTTAATACACCTTATATCAGCCAATCATCACTTAAACCAAAATCAATCAAGATATATAGAAAGGTTTACGTTTTACATACAAGTACACAGATGGCCTATAACAAGGGGTGCAGATAGTTGATATAACAATGGCGTGAAGTTCAAATCACAAGGCAGCGGAAGATAACATGCCATAATACAGTTGTTTTTGCAAAACAAAAAGAATATTTAAGAAAAAAGAAGTCATAAGAGGACATATTGACAGCTTGAGAGAATTCTACATCATTGCCTGCTAACAGAAGGTACCACACCCAGAATATCTAGATGGCAAGACTATATTATCAAGGAAGCTCTCCTGAGCAGATCAGACAAAAAATATCTGTATGTCCTTGTCAAGTTTCATCTACACTAAACATACTGTATGTCCTTGTCAAGTTTCATCTACACTAAACATGATCATTTGTTGAAAAAAATTTGCTTCGAGCTCATAATCTGTCTAGAGGCAAGAAATGAAATTAAAATCTAGTCTCTAAGACCAACTAAATAGCAATATAGGTAGAGAAATATTATAATCTATCACAATTCACAGGCCTTGTTCAAATAGAAATAGTATAGAACAAAGGTATAGTGAAGACTCTAGAGTTTTAGGCCTTTAGCATCAGATGACAAACTATACATGCCAATGAAGACACTACAATGAGAAAGAGAGAATAAAAGTTACGCACCAGCTTAAGAAACAACATTCTTAATTAAGAAACTGAATGCATGAGTCATACCTTCCAGTTGAGGACACAACAAGGTGGGCTGGATTATCCAAAAACTGGAGTATCTTCTGATGCTTATCTTCAGAATCTACCACAATAATACCGCTCGCATATGGCATGAACGGACATGGTAAAATGTATGCTTGTGATGGAACAGAAGTATGTTCATATATAAAATCCCTAAATGATGATGGTAATAAGTTTCTCTCAAAGTTTTCAATAAACATATAATGGGAACTTGGGCATTGCCCTCCAAGATCTTTATCATCTTCCAAAAGCCTGCTATATTTACTGTTTGTTGCTGCAGTTCACAGGGAAGAAGTTAAGAAAAGCTGAAAGTTTTGCATCATAACAAGTGATGGAGTTTCAGAGCAAACCTCCTGTTGTCACAGCAACAATACTCTTGACATTATTTATTCCCTATGGAAACAAGGAAACAGATATGTTTAAGGTTCGTGCATCCTAACCCCAATTTTATGAACATTATACAATGAAAACTTGCCTCAGATGATGAAACCATAGACAAGTTACTGCCTCCATTTACACAAGATGATCCTTCAGATGCAGAAACCTCATACCTCGAAGCAGCAATCAACATGCAAGATGATTTTCCAAGATTCCGGTTCACCAATTTCAAAAAGGAAGCTATTTTCGGACCAACTTGAGCAACACCTTTTAGAATACACAGGCCTTCAATTCCGGTCTCGGTTAAATATCCTTTCTTTGGACCATGAAGCCAGGATATAACAAAGGTGCATAAACACTCTTCCTCTCCATTGCAAAATGAATGGTCCACATTGTGTATCTACCAAAGAGAGGAAGGGTCAAATTTGAAGCAATTCAGTAGTTTCTACTGTCATTTGGCAAGTAACACATAGAGTTCATCTTTCTGTTTCTCAATTATTTTTCAGGCCAAGTAAGCAAAGAAAATTTAAGCCATCATTTATTGATAAATAAAAAGGAGATTAACATACAATTGAACCAAAATATAAAAGAACAAAAAACATATGCCTCAGGAATATGATCCCTTGTCAAGTCCTGCTAATGAAATACAACCAAAGAGAAAGTGGGAACTTGTAGTCGCTGCTTAGCTTGGTTTTCTATATCTCCAGTGTTAGATCAACACCGGAACATTGCTCAATTTAACAAAATAAGTTGTTAATGACAGTAACAAAAAGTGACAGAGACACCATATTTACATGATTTGGTCAATTAGAATTTAGACCTATGTCCATGAGTGGGGAGGAGAAAATATACTTTACCAGAAGACGTATAACTGAGAGTACACAATCAAAGTTGATACTCTACTTACCCCTCACAGAAGTTCAAATTTTCTCCAGATAAAATGCATGTAGAAACACAACTTCAAGTTACATAAATCACAACTTCAGAAACTCAAACTTTCATGTTACAACTTCAAAATCTATGGCCAGACAAAGAGATATCACCCATTTTGAACAAATAAGCAAAACTTTCACGGAAAATGTTTGGTTGAAGAAGTGAATTTTCATCACCATAGCATTCTCACAACAGTTAAACTTATATACAAACGTAAAACAGAAACAAGCAATTCCGGCGATACACAACTCACCGCTTCAATAACAGCGTCGTAGAACAGCATGTCCTCCCCGCCGAAAGCGTTACATCCAACACAGACAATCATCCCTTCCTTGAGACTACCACATTCGCTGTCCTGCATCTGAGGTGACACAGACCTAAACCTCTTAACCAGCTCATCAACCTCCTCCTTCGACTTAAAATCTCCAGCATGAAAAACCTCGTCATATTCCTGCGTATACCCCTCATACTTCACAGTCATTGTTTGGCCTTTCATTACGAGTCGTACACTATACCATGAGTCATCATCGCTCGCTCTGTACTCCAGATTGTGCCTTTTCCGTTTGCGAGAATTCACCATTGCCGGAAAAAAAAAATTTCCCGATCTCCGATGGAAAAGGAGTATTTGAAATTTTGTGAAGTAATGGTTCTGCAAATTCGTTTTTCATGAGAGAGTGCTCAGTAAGCTTCTAGAAACGACGTAAACGAGGTTGAGCGAAGTAATGTAAAAGAGAGTTATTGCTCTTAAATTCTACATTGTTTGATACGTGTTTAATAGTATAATTTATTTTCGATAAAATATTAAATTTCATTAAAGAAAAAATGACAAATAATTTAAGAATTTTTTGTTAAAATTATTTTTAATCTACATTCACAACTTAATATATATCCTTAGAAAATATCTTTCAAATATTAAAAAATGAACAATTTTCATTCTTCTACTTTAACTTATCAGAAAATTAACAAATCCTACAAAAATTAAGCATTCTTTCGTAATTATTATTCTCCATACATCAAAAATACTACTAAACTGTACTTGCAAGTTTTCCCGCAAAAAGCTCTCCACGCCTACTCTTAGAAAGAACACTATTTTTCTTTAGTTAGATAGTTCTCCCGACCGTAAGACATACTACTAAACTGTACTTGCAAGTTTTCCCGCAAAAAGCTCTCCACGCCTACTCTTAGAAAGAACACTATTTTTCTTTAGTTAGATAGTTCTCTCGACCGTAAGACCGAGTTCGTCATTGTCTTACCTGCTTTCCTGCAGCCTACTTAAGCCCGGAGGAAATGCTTGTTGTCAGCTTCTATTCAGAAGTGTTGCTCATGTTAGTAAGTTTCAAACTTCTGGTAATCGCTTATCCCAAGTTAGGTGGGCTTAGATAAGAAATATAGGCTAAGGTAAGGTCCGAGAGTAAGATGGCTTTTTTTCCAGCTCTTCTGACTATTTTTTCCGTGGTAGCTAGGCAAAGTCCAGGTTATATATCGTGAACTTTTTCAGTAATTGAGTTTAGCATTATGCAAGAACTTTTCATATGAATTTTATTTTATTTTTCATATAATTTGATATTGAAAATATTATTAGTTGAATATGTTTCTTTTCAATTAAATATGCTAGAAGCGATGTTTGTTGAAGAATTCCACTTTTAATAATGTAGAATGAAAAATACTCCAAAGAATCAAGTTAATTTAGGATAAGGAGAATAATTCTTAAATATTTATGCGATTATAAATTTATTTTATTATAAATAAAAAGAATCAAAATAAAATTATACAATTATTTCTATAATTATTTATTGGGTTTATGATATTTTCTTAATATTAAAGGAAGGAATACACATCAATCATCAATTTTATTTAGTCATGATGACCAAATTACGAAAAATTTAATAAGGTGCAAAAATTGTCAATTTTATTTAGTCATGATGATCAAATTAAGAAAAATTTAATAAGTTATAAAAATTGTCAATTTTATTTAGTCATGATGACCAAATTATGAAAAAATTAATAAATTGCAAAAATTGTCAATTTTATCTAGTCATGATGACCAAATTATGAAAAATTTAATAAGTTGAAAAAATTGTTCTATGTAGACCAAATTCATGCGTATGTATCTTAATGGTCATTTTACTTAAAGTGATTTATACAATAATGTATATCTCATCATATTTATATTTATATTTATATTATATTATATTATATTTATTTTATTTTTATTATTAAAAATGGGAAGTTCCAAATTAGGCTCTACATCAAATTAAATAGGGGAACTTTCACATATGACCACTAAAAAGTAGTCTAATTTTTTTTCGTAGTTATAGTTTGACAATTACAATTCGTAGGTACATGTTATAGGGAGGAGAGAGGCTAGCGAGACTGGAGAGAGAGGCGAGAGAGAAGGGCAAAAAGTGGGAGAGAGGTGAACTGTATATGTATATTGGTTAAATAATTGTATGTTATACATATGTATTTGTATATATAGCAAGCGAGATTGAGAGAGAGAGGTGAGCAAGAATAGGAGAGGCGAGTGAGAGAGGACAGAGAGCGGAGAGAGGTGAATTGTATATGTATATCGGTTAGGTAATTATATATTATACATATGTATTTGTAAATATGACAAGCGAGATTGAGAGAGAGAGGTGAGCGAGATTAGGAGAGGCGAGTGAGAGAGAGCAGAGAGTGGAGAGAGGTGAATTGTATATGTATATTGGTTAGATAATTGTATATTATACATATGTATTTGTATAAAATGCAAGTGAGATTGGGAGAGAGAGGAGAGAGCCGAGCGAGAGAGGTCGGAGAGTGGGAGAGGCGAGCGAGAGAGGTCGGAGAGTGGGAGAGAGGTGAATTGTATATGACTATTGATTAAATAGTTGTACATTATACATATGTATTTGTATATTGTGACGAATTATACATATACAAATGTGACTAATTAGGAAAAAATACATGAATTAGTACATTTTAGTAAATATTACTGATTTTAGCGATACTTTTTATTTATTACCATTTATAGCAATATTATGTTAAATTTGCACTATGTATTAGAAGTGAATTATGTATGCAATATATATAAGAATTGACACATTGTACTAAGTGTATTAAAATGTGTGATATTTTATTATGTTTATTTGGTAAAAAAATTGACACATTGTACTATAAGTGTATTAAAATGTGTGATAAATGTATTATCCATCATTAAAACTTGTATTATATTATATGTGAATAATAAATTGTTCTTTGTAATATGTATTAAACTTGTATTATAAATGAATTAAAAGTGATCAAGTGAAAAGAAAATGTTATTGCTATAAATGATAAAAAAATTTTATTATAGTATATTTATGTAAGTTTCAAACTCGAAGTAAGCCCACATAATTAATGTATAATGTTAGTCGTGAGTGGTAATTATAGCAAGCTACAGCTATGATGAGTAATTAAATAGTATATGTTTGCTTAACCGCGTAACTTATAGGATCCTATTAATTATATTAAATTGACTATTTTACCCTTTTACTAAAATTCTACAAATACAATATTTTGTACAAAATTGTAACCATACGTTCTATTAAATATTACCATTCGTAATAAGTGCTTTCTATTAACCAATTTACAAGAATTATGTCTTCCTAACTCTAATCAAAATAGGTAGAATTTAAGGAGTAACAATTAATTATACTGCATTATAGATCAAATTCATCTATTATACAAAAATAAATGTGAAATTTAAATGGTCATTCTACTCCTAAAAATGTCTTCTGTTAATTGAATAGTTTCATCTACATTGAATTGGGAGTACTTCTTCATTTGCAGTAGTTATTCTACATTCGATGCCAACTCTTTAATTCAGCAGCTCTTCATATTTTTAACATTTATTTGTTTATTCCTTTGAGGCAGGAGCGGAGCCACGTAAGCTCTGTCCAATTGGACACCCTTTGTCGAAAAATTACGCTATATATACATATAAAATTTTAATTTAATATTGGTATATATATATATATAATTTGGATCCTCTGAAATAACTAAGGAGCAGCAGAGTTGGCACTAGATGGGGCAATCCTACTCTTTGCAGTAATTATTTTGACTTCTTGAATTTAATTAAGTAAATAGATATGCATAATTTTAATATAAACATTTAGTAGCTTGATGGTCCATTGTGTCATGAAATTCTCCGAGAACCCAAGTTTGAATCCTTTCCCCTTATTATTTTTTTTTTCAATTAAAATTAAATTATTTGCTTAAATTTTAATACATTTTTAATATCAGCTTGTCAATTACATTATCGATGTACGCGCAACTGATAAAAGATTCTCTGAATTAGGTGGACTTGTTGAACTTTCAAGAAAATTGAAAGAGTCAAAGAAAAATTTAAGTTATCCACTTATATTTCGCTTAGTGAAATTTGTTTTGCTTTTGTTAGTTGCTATAACCATTGAAAGAGTTTTCTCGGCAATGAAGTATATTAAAAATGACTTGAGAAATCAAATCGATGATGAATTTTTAGACGTTTGTATAGTGTCTTATGTAAAAAAAAATTACTATTAAAAGTTTGAACGCCCTTAATGAAATTCCTGGCTAGGCTACAGTTTGAGGTTTCATAAAATATACTCCCTCCGTACATTTTATATCACTTTTTTATTTTGCAGTTGCATTAAAAAATGATATAACTTTACCCTTTTATCCTTATTTAATTTTTTTGAAACTCAAGTTTTCAATAAATGGATATGAATAAATTTATTTTGATTAATTAATTTAACCAATGAACATGGATCATTTACTTAGTAATTTACAAGGGTAAAAAAGGAACAATATAATAATTTTATACAGTGATTTTAGAAAATGACAAGTATTATAGATATGGATCAACTATTTATAGAAATGGATGATATATAAAATGAGACGGTGAGAGTAATAGATTTCTAAACACATTATAACCTTCTCAAGCTGTGCTAGCAATCCTCCTTAGTATTCTCAGATTCAACAAGTTCTATAAGCGGCATTGCATATTTATTGTATCGTCTTACCCTTCAACATACCTCATCTTCACCCATCCCCACCCAACTTCTCATATTATTTGTCAAGATTATGACACATACTTTTAGAATAATATTTTTTTCTTATGTACCAAACACAGAGAAAAAAAAAGAGTAAAAAATCCACTTTTTGGTGCTAAAAAGAAATAGACACATGGCAACATCAAACCGGTCATAACAGTAAGCAAAAAGTTTGGAGATAACAAATAATCTTGAAACTAATTAAGCTGGAAGGTAGAATAGCAAATTATACACTGAGAGCAGACATTTTCAGGAAACTCCAACTTGTGTTGTAGAATTGATCATTGAGAAAGTGGCAAACTTTCTTGGAAACAATTTCAAAATCCAGGAAGAGTCATTCTTTAAGTCATTTGAAAAGGTTCTTAAGTCCATCAAATAAATTCAGAGCCCTCAATTCTCCACTCCTTATGTCCCTCAATCTTCTCCTCAATATCTGGTATCATGTCACAAAAGCTCAGAATTGAAAAGATTGATTAATCACTTTGCAAGCATAAACAATAAATTGAATTACAGCAAGTTAGGATTTATGCAAAACACAAACATATGCCTATCCTACTATGTTTCATTAAAAGATGGCGTCATGAGATCATTAAGCTGTCGCAAATGAAGCAGAGACTGACAGTGCAATCAACTACTTGTTATGGAGAGTTATTAGTAATTTGGAATGTGAAACAGAGTCTGTACTTACATATTGGCTACGATAGAGTATCCTTCGCTCACTTGTACACAGGTCAACTGCTAGCTGTTTCAGAAACACTCTTCTGTTTAGTTGCTTTGGGTTTGTTACATCGAGATCCATTTCTCCACTTGCCTGTCACAAGAAGATTTGATAGTTAAAGCACCCAAAGGGTGTGGCCTAATCGTCAATGAAATGAATTGAGAACCATGAGGTCTCAGGTTCAAATCCGGCATAGACAGAAAGTACTAGGTGATTTCTTCATATTTGTCCTAAACCTTGGTGGACAAAGTTATGGTACCTTTTGTTGGTGAAATGTTATAGGTATCCATGGAATTAGTCGAGGTGCATAAAAGTTGTCCCGACACCATGGTTATCAAAAAAAAAAGACTGATAGTCTATTAGCTTAGGTATATGCAAGGGAACAAATTTATACAAACAGTAGATGCAGACAAAAAAGGTACACCTCTCTATATCATCTCTACAACCATGCCACAGTGATTAGTGAAACAATTCCTGTATACAAGCCATAAACAAAAAAGCTGAGGATACACACAAGAATTTGGTCCTCTACAGATGACACATTATATTCTAGACAACAGGATTGCCTTAGCTGCACCAAAAGCTAACTAGAAACAAAAAGCTCCTCAAATATACAAAATCATTTTCAATCCCTTTAAAAGCTCTCTTGTTTCTTTTTCTCTAGGACCACATGATGGCTAAAGGAAGCAACATCACATGCCGGTATCCATGTTGGTGTGATTATAGGACAGTAGTACTGAGTGAAGTAATTTACTACCTGAAGGAATTTGGAATACTTTGATATGCTAGATTCACAACTATCGAGAATAAATTGCAATGCATCTTCTTCTATTTCTGGATACTTGATATCTTTCTTTGATGTTGCCTTATTTGATGCAGCAGCAGCCATCTGTAATAGACTTGGTTTTAGACTTTCTTTCCCAATTAAAGAATGTATTTCAAGTTTCCTAACTTGCAAAGTTGAGATTTATCGCACCTCTTCAAACTGTCTGCTCATGCTAGGTGGACTGACCACTAGATAAGCAAAAGCCATCAACTCCAGTGGCCAACCAGTAACTTGTACTGGAAAACATTCCGATCTGTTCAAGGTCAAGCAAGTTAGTGTTTTTTAAACATAAAACAACAAAGACATCAAAATCTATGAACATCATTGCTCTTTTCTTTTTTACTTATGACAAGAAACCATAGCGAGAAGGTTTCTACATTTTTTCAGAAATGACTCAAGTATCTATTCACTGTCACGCGGACCACCCCATATAACCAAAGTACTCACGCTGATAATCGATGCTTCTTTAGAGCTTCCACCTTCTCTTTGTAACATTTGTCAGATTTCTTAAGTGCCAATGACACTTCAACTGAATCGCTTGGATTGGTCCCTTCTTTAGGAACAAATCCATATGAAAGCAAAAGTTCTCCATTAGATTTCCTTCCATATGATATAAAAACCTGTACAATCAAAGCTTAAAGGTTATGTATGCAAGGCATTCTCTAGCATGATTATCCTAAACATCAAGTGGTTCTATGAGGAGCTTTCATCAATTACGTTATACAGATATAAAATTTTATGTTGCATACTGGCGGGGTAAAAATAAATAAGGGTATAACACCTCAAAACAACGGTAACAACAACATCAGCGGTGGAGGTGACGGATACCCTGCCCTAAACATGGCTCAATTAGGATCAGGAGTAACTTTCCAAAAACTCATGTTTGGTACAATGACAGTATTCGACGACGAATTAACAGAAGGTCATGAACTCAACTCAGGCGTAGTTGGAAAATCTCAAGGATTTTACATTTCTAGTTCAGAAGATGAAACTAGCCGGAACTATGGCATTTACAGTAATGTTTCATAGTGGAAGTTATCGTGATAGTTTGAGCTTCTTTGGGGTTCACAGAGTTGAGAGATTTTCAATCACATCTTACTATCATGGGTGGTACTGGAAAGTATGTAAATGCTAAGGGATTTGCTACTATCAAGACTTCTTCAGCTGCAAATCAACAAATAGATGGTGTGAAGACTCAGTTACATTTTACTGTTTATCTTGCTAATTAATTTGTCATGTGTTTGTTGTAATAGTAATTTATTGCTTTTGTATTATTTGTATGAGATGTTTTATCAGCAATGAGATTGATCAAGCTTGTACTTGTGATTGCATCAGCAGAGCTGGTGTTTATGTTATGTTTCAGTCAAAAATCGATAATTACGATGGTCATTTCGTCAGCATGTTTTACAAATACTTCATGTTCAGTTATCATTTTATCA
Organism: Solanum pennellii; assembly: GCF_001406875.1. Classification (NCBI taxonomy): domain Eukaryota; kingdom Viridiplantae; phylum Streptophyta; class Magnoliopsida; order Solanales; family Solanaceae; genus Solanum; species Solanum pennellii. Next base: position 68,963,898 of record NC_028643.1, on the reverse strand, counting down.
TGCATTATCTTACATACTCAGTACAGACCCATTCACAGACTGATGGGATCCATAGACTAGAGCTCAAGATTGGAAAATTTCTTAGAAAGGTTCACGGAGCATTCTGAGGACCATAGAAGTTATCACGGGTTGTAGATTGGTCTGTATACAAGACGTCAAACCCCCATAATTCCCTATCTTTACAAGTAGTTGTACAGCCCCGTATAGAGTTCTGTGGACCGGAGAAGAGTCTGGGGAGTTGACCCTCATAACTCAGAATTTCCTTTCCATTTACGAGCACTGCCACGGACCGTGGAGTGATATACCGACCATGGAAGGCATCCATAGATGGCCTCCGTCAGTTTTAAATCATAGTTAATTCGGTCTTTTTCCACTCTTTTGATTTCTATACGATGTTGTTTGACCTATTCTAAGTGGGATTAAGTGATTCCTAGTGACCCTAGCCTCCCATTCTCTCCTAACTCTCCCAAATCAAAGTTTCTTCTCTCTCAAGTTTTCTCCCAAAGTAAGAACCAGGGTTCCAAGCTTCAAGTCCCCACTGAAGGAATCAAGCCAAAATTACAAGTCTAGGTATGTGGGATTTCATCAATGAGTATCCCTTCAACCATTGAGTCCCAAGAGAACCCCAATTTCTCAAGTTTATGATTCCTACAAGTTAGAACTTTCTATAATCTTCGTGGGTTTTTCTTTGTAAATAAGTATTTCTTCATGATCAGTCCCCAACCACATACCTTCTGCCTATATTGTTTGATAATATAGGTTCTGATGCTCAGTATCCAGCTCGCTGTTAGTACTATCTCTAGTCAGCCGTATCGGTGAGTCCTCATCTCTCCGAGGACAACACTTACATTTTCATTCAATTATTACTTTAAGGTTCAAATATTTGGAGTTAGCTATGGGCTTGTCCTAGCAACTCACAGTAGTAGAGGATTTCAGACAGATAGTTTAGACTTCCACTTATATGTACTCAAATATTTTGTCTATTGAGTTGTTAGACTATGTCAGTTAGCTTCACGTTCAGTTATCCTCTATCGTGGATTTATGCTATTCTTAGTGTCATGCTATGAGGTTAGCTTGGGTCACTTGTGGCTCTAAGCACCGTGTTGCATCTAGGGGGTAGTCTCGGGGCATGACAAAGGGTGTGCTAAAAAGATTTCGGTTCAGCTAGGTTAATCAGAATATTGTTAGTCTATGGTAATCTCTAAGACACAGGGCGGTAATTTTCTAATTTGAGTTCACTATTGACTTTTAAGGAGGGGGAATAGTAATTTTGGGAATACATTAATTTAGCTAATCATTTTTGAAAAATCAGAATAATGTGTACCTGCTCACCTGGCAGATATGCCCTGTCTGTTGTAAAGACGATTCCTTGCGATGATTTATCATAGTCAAGAAATGTTTCCACCTTGAACAATTAAAATATCTGAAGAAATCAGAAACAGTTGTGTCAAATATGTCAAGTACAGACATTCTCAGAGAAGTGTTATTCACAACCTCACAATTATGATTCAACATATCTGCCCAAGGAACCAACGCAACTCTTCCATCCATAGAGGGTAACCTGACCTGTGGTTAACACACAAAGAAATTTAGGTAACACCGCATAGTTTCTCATGAAGTAGATCTTCTGCATCGAGCACAAGAGTGATGACACAATCTCTTTTTCTTTTTGGTATACCATTTCTCAAAAGACACCCCCATCATGGTTTTTGCACTCAATTGTACAAGTTTTTCCTGTGATGCCTAAACATGAATGACAGCACAAATCACAGGACAAGCAAATTTTGTGACTACCATGTATGTAACTCACCAAACGTGAGAAGAGAATTCCAAATGACCAGTTGAAAGTCTCTATGTTGAATATCTGCATTAACATGCAGCAGATTGTTTTAATAAATATTATGACACTGAATAAACAAAAATTAGCAATAGGCTGTGTAAAGTCTCCACTTTCTAGTTAATTGTATAACAATAATGCATCTCTCAACTTCTCCAGACAACCAAAGTACTTGCAGGAGTACGTTCTTTCCACAACACGTCCAATCAGTTCTAGGAAGTGCTGATCTTGGTGAATATAAGAAGCAGTCTGATGATCTATATTGTGCAGAATTCATTTATAAACCTCTTATTTCAAGATGGAAGTATGATGGTTTATTGTGAAACAAGCAGTCAGTTGAAAAGAAGCTTGACCTTTTGATTGCTCCACTTGGTCCAAGAATATGGTTCTTGATACAGAATCAAATCAACATTACCACACGACTATGTAGTCATCCAATTTGAAGCCAAAAGTAGATTATATAAAATAAACTCCAGGAAATGTGAAAACTTATTACTTTACATAGACAATTGTTACCCCCAAGAAACAAAAATATATGACAAACAGATGAATTCTATCCGGACTCAAATATTAGCTGGCCATTATATTTATGTACCTCTTCAGGAAATAAATCAGGATGCTTGGAAAATATTCTGAGCCTTAAGTCATTGTACCTGCATCAAAGATCATGAAACAAATAATAGTTAGCAAGACAAGTAGACAACGTTGAAAAGCAAATGAACACAACTTCTCTCGATGAAACTAAATGAACTATACAACCTTACTTTTCTTCAGCTTTTGACAAGTTCAGCTGTAATCCTTGTGGTATCCGACTAATCATGTTTAACATTCAATTATTTTGGTTGTTCACTTTTGGTCCCGTAGCGACAGATTCTTGCAAATCCAATGAACAAATATACTATTATGCAATGTGACTGTAGCATCATATGCTAAATGTGTGGTATTTTTGGTACTTTTTCTTTGTGTCATGAAGATTGTAGTTTATTTGGCATGTTGTTCATTCTTCTGACCTCAATTGATTATCTTCCTCCTCATTAAAACAGCCCACCCTTACTGAAGCATGCAATGGCCATATACTAAATAGTCAAGTCCATGTGCTTTTGCAGGAATGTGTTAGTGGAGAGACCAATGAGACATTACAAATAATCAGGGTAATGTGTTCCTAATCAGGTGTCTGTCACGTGGGAGTGGAGCCAGTAGGGGATGAACCCCCTTCAGCGGACATTGTTAAATTATGTTTATACATTGTTCGAAAAAAATAAAAAATTAATGCATATAGTAAATGTTAATCTCCTTTGGCTTCTTCGCGTGTTTATTCTTAATAGTTTGAACCTCCTTAGTGAAAAAATCTTGTCTCCGCCATCAATGTCGCGAGAACAGAAGCTAATAATAGAGTGACCAAAAGTATTTTTTCCGAAAAAGAAGTAGGCTTAAGAGTGTGTTTCTCATGTTTGGTTGAGACAAAAGTTTTGGAAAATGTTTTCCAAATCAACTCATTTTCCTCAAAATTAAATGACTTCCCTTCAAAAATTAAGGAAAACATTTTCCAAAACTCTCCTACAATTTTAACTTCCATTTTTTGGGAAAAACAACAATTTTTTTTAAAAAAATTCAATTTTAAAATTTTATTTTTTTTACCCGATCCCTGACCCCCCCTCCCCACCACCCACCCACCCA
>NC_028643.1:68865534-68960300 GCF_001406875.1 Solanum pennellii | reverse complement strand
AAATTATTTTTTTAAAAAAAAAATACTATAAAGTTCAAATTTTTATTTTTTCACTCCTACCCCCTCCCCTCCCCCGACCATCACCCCAAATAAAAATTGTTTTTAAAAAAGATTTTCAATTTCATAAATTATTTTCTACTCTAGTAAAAATAAAAGATGTCTTTCAAAAACATTTTTCATTCATAAATCAAACACTAAAATCATTTCCGGAAAATATTTTCTGCTCACCAACCAAACATGAGAAAATAAGTCCAAAATCTACTTGTTTTCCAAGAAAACATTTTCCATGGATAACATTTTCCTTCATACCAAACACACCCTAAAACTAGCTCAAATTATAACATCTGAGAAATTGAGTAAAGAAGCCTTACGTTCCAATGACGTTATTTATCCTTTCAACTGCCCGCTGTCTTATTTGTGATGCTTCCAAGTACCTATCTAACTCTGATTGAGTCCTGAAAAGACATGGAGAAGCTGTAGGGGGACTTATTGAGCATGTACCATTTACGTTGTAAAGGAAGAAGTCTCAAGTCTTAACAAGATTTGGAGGACACCAAAATCAGTGGAAGAGGCTTACCAGTATAAGAGAGAGTAAGGCTGCCTAGGCAAGGCAGATATGTAGTTGCTCCATCTTGAAGACTTCATGAGGCTTGCCTCACTTATTAAATATGTAGCAATAAAAGGCCAATCTGGTACATTATATTGTTTTAAAACATCACCAGCATCTGAATTGCTCCATTTCTGGCATCTCCAGCACATATCAAGATAAAGAAAAAAACTTCTGTTGGTACCAAAATCTGTATTTGTATATTTTTGTTTTAATTAAGACCAAAATCCATATTAGATTACAAAACTAAGAATCAAGATATGTCCCTCCCATCTGATTTGCCTGATTGGGAAGCTGATTATTGATCCAACCTGGAGAGCTCGTGTCTTCTCTCAAAAACTAACAATGTTGGAAATGTAAATTTAAGTATCTAAACATTCACCATTTTTAAACACATGCAACACTATTTCCCTTTGTTCATTTTTCCTCTTCACTGAACCAACCACAACTAAAGAAGGAGAAACAAAACACCCACATCTTGCAGTTACTTATATTACTATAGAACCTACAGTTGCACATGTATAGGCTTAGTATATAAACCAGAAACTCTAAAAGATTTTAATATAACTATTTCTTCCATTACCTCTAGTTAGATAATTATTTAAGTAACAGTTAAGTTCCATTTGTAACCATTTTGTCTCTGAGCTGCACTAATAGTATATGTCTAAGAATACAAACAAGGTAAAATAATTCAGTGCTATGTTAAGTATAAGAAGTATCTGTTGTAGAAAGGAATTCAACTTTATTTATTTATAGATGCGATTTGGATGTGCGGCTAGTATAACCTTTTGGAAGACAAAAAATTTGGAGTAAATGATAGATCCCATCTAGTTATTGAACTCCTTCTAGGTGGAGAGGGCTACAGTGTGTGCGCTGGCACGTGTACACATGCATGCATGTATGTGTGATGTCGGTATCTTGTGCACATGCATAAGTCGATATATGTTGTAGCTGGGATGTGAACATGTTAACAAGGTTTTATACTACGCAACATACCACACAACCATCTCCTACAAGATAGGGGCTATAAACTATATAATTCAGAGTTCCACAATTGAGGCAACAATCAGTGGAAACATTAGCGTATTAGCAAATGATGACCGTGGAAATCAAGGTTTAAACTATATTTCCACTTCCTAACAGTCCAACTTAGATACCTAGCATGAGATACAGATGTCAAGAAGTTAGGTCGAAGCATATCAACGTCCTGTTTCTAGACTAATTGACCTTCACCTATATAGCTACTATAGCAGGCAGGTAATGAAATTTAATTTCATGTGCATTTGTTCCTCATCCTTTCGTATTACCCATAGAGTACTTCATCTGTCGGAGCAAATTACATTTTAAGCCTGTAAACATGCTCCTTTTGTTGTTCACTGAAACTAGTCAATGAAGAGGATCATTTCAATTGTTAGATTGTCGCATTTCACTTTACATGCTCAAGGCTTTCACCTCAGTTGGTTACTCAGGCTTCTAGACCGTAATAGGATATGATAAGCAGCACCAAAACATTAGTGAAATTCCCTCCTTAAATTTCTCCCTGAACTTGCAATTTGGGATATGAATTATACAGTTATTTCAAAAAGTACAACTATGCGAGCATATTCAATCCCAGCAAACTGCATAACTAATCAGTACAATACTACTATACTTTATTCTATACTGACCCTAACAAATTGACAATATTGCTGAATCGGCAGCGATGACAAGTGATGATAAAATTACCGAATCAGCAGTGATGACAAGTGAAGGAGGAACAAAAAGCAGCCTTTCCCCTTTCCTAATATTGTTGTTAGCAACAAGTCCTCTTTCTCCAACATCCACTCTTTGTAAGTCCAATTTTTGAGCAGGAAGCCCTGATTCCGTCAACCATTTCTGCAAGTTGGACGCATTTTCTATAGAATCAGTCTCGCAACCCCATGGAATGTTCTGAGTCTTTGTGGATTTGTTAGTTTCAGTTGTAGAAATTGAAGAACAACGGATACTGATGTTGTGTCTGTTTCTTCTATGCAATCTAAAATGGGAATTAGTGGTTCCGTCTAGCTTATGGTAGAAAGGAGGAAGAAGAACTGATTGGAGAATTTTAGTAACTTCCGCCATTGATAGATAAGTAGAAGAGTTGAGTGGAGCTTTTTCTTTGCCTTATCTATATATTTTGACTGTTGAAGAATTTATTTGAATTTCTTATTAAATTATAATAAATTAATACTTCAAATTTTAGCATTCAATATTCAAATAATTAGACTCTATAGCTATAGTTTGCTAATGACAACTCGTAGATACATATTATAAAGAAGAGAGTGGCAAGCGAGAATGAGAGAGGGAGGAGTGAAGCGAGCGAGAGAGGACAGAGAGTGGGATAAAAAAATTGTATATGTAGATCTGATAGATAATTGTATATTATATATATATGTATTTGTATATTATGGCGAGCGAAATTAGGAGAGGGAGGAGAGGCGAGCGACAAAGGACAATAATTTATATAATTCACAGTTACGTTTGTATATTTCACGTGTTTTTGTATAATTAGGTAATATAAAATCTCTATTTATACAAATATAACAAAATTCGAAATAACGAATTGATACAAATATAAACGTATGAGCTTTAAACAATTACATACAAATTACATTATATAAATTATACTATACAAAATTCAAAAACTACACGTTTTTACAAACTTTAAAAAGTTATACACAAAAATATTGAATATATACGATGACAAAACTAAAAAATCAAAGGAAAGCATTTTCATATACAAATACAAACAAATTATATACCTGCTAAACGACGTCGTTTCTGGGATGAGATATTGTCAATTATTTTGGTCCTTATTGCTGGATTTTGCTACATTTTTCTTGTACTCTCAACATGTTAGCTAATTCCAGCCTCATCTCTTCAAATTTCTCTACTTTACTATTTCTTAGAAATCAGAAAGTTGCTACTAGAATTTCATTAGCAAACTGTCACAAAATCAAGAATCCACCCAAGATTCAATTTTTAAAAAACTCAATCTCAGGATTTGGGGTAAAGGGTAGTCTTCTTTATGTATGTCATAGTTCATTAAATCTTCAAAATCAACAAGACCCATCTATGGAAAAAGATTTAGATGGTTCTACAGAGGAGAATGAGCTTGGTGGTGGAAGTAATAATGGAGGAAATGGAGACCAATGGGATTGGACGACGTCGTTTGTACTGTTTGGCTTGTGGTCTGGACTCATGTACTATGTTTTCTTCCTTGCTCCTAACCAGACCCCGGTACCATATCATATTTTGCTTCTGAATATTCTCTTTTTCCAGCTTAAAGTCATCTTCTTTAGTTTTTTGGCATTGTGTTAACTCCTGTATTCAAATTAGTAAACCAGAAAACATAAAAGATAAAAGATGAAAAGAAAAACACAAAGAACTATCCGAGTCCACAGAACCCACTGTGTCCTTAAGTATCCGAGGTTACAGATTAATTCCTTCCAATATAAAACAGATTAACCACTAAAGAAGTAGCTATACCTCAAACTTCAATAATTTAAATGAACTCAAAATGACAATAAATAATGAATCACACACAGACACGATTGATCGATTTTATTTTGTATGAAATGTATTCATTAGAAGGAAAGAATTTGATCCATAAAAATGAGCGGAACCATCTCTATTTGTAGCCAACAAAAGGGTAAAGGTCGCAACTATTTGGAAATAAGACAATCTTTCGGAAAGGTCACAATCCTTTGGAAAAGGCATAACCTTTCAAACGGTTACAACCCTTTAGAAAAACACAATTTTTCATAAAGGTCACAACCTTTCGGGAAAGTCACAACTCTTCAGGAGAGAGTCGCAACCCTTCATTTCCTGTTCACATCTTTAGAACCCAATACATTATCTAGTTCCATTTTCAGTGTTGTTATTTTTACTCTAGTACTATCTTAGCTTACTCTTTGATTTTACTATTACCTGTTGTTTGATTTGTTTCAACTATCATATATGTTCTCTTTTAGCCACTATGTTGGCTTTACATAGTTGTTTTTTCAATGTCTCAATTGGAACTATCATCTCTATTTTCACAAGGTAGGGGTAAAGCTGTGAACACGCCATCCTCCACAGATCTCATTTTTGAGATTATACTGAATGTGTTATTATTGTTGTTGTTAATGGATTGTGGTTCAAAGCATTTAAGAGGCAATTGCAAGGAAATAGTTCTTGAGTGTGCTAACAAGTGATTGAAATAACAAATTATGACAAAAACGCTTGTCAATAAGTACACCTTTAAGAACATGATGCTTATTTGCTTCTCTCTTTGAAACTCTCCACTTTGTATTGTGTTTATTCTTAGTCCTTTTTAACCTTGTGATTGCAGTTGACAGACGTGTATTTCTTAAAAAAACTCCTTAATTTGAAAGGAGATGATGGATTCCGTATGAATGAAGTGCTAGTGGGACTTTGGTATATCATGGGTTTATGGCCATTAGTTTACAGTATGCTGCTCCTTCCTACCGCTAGAAGGTAACTTCTTGGGCACCCTTGCTTCAAGTCATTTTTCTGGCTTGTCATCAATACTAAGCCACAGAATATGAGAAGTCACTTCACATTCTCCTCCTTGTCATCTCCGAGGAGACTAAAGATCTAGAACAGTTGTATAGTTCTTAATTTTTCTAGTTTGGCTCTATTTATAATTTGACATTAAGTTGCTTGGAATGATCAAGTGCTTATGTGCAATTCAAACATTCTAGAATAATACCTCGTTCAAAATTGTCCAAATTTTCTTGTTTGAACTGACAAAAGATTCAGTTATCTGATATTGAACCTTTGTTTCTGCAGTTCGAAAGGCAGCATTCCTGTTTGGCCTTTTCTTGTACTTTCATGCTTTGGTGGTGCATATGTTCTCATTCCTTATTTTGCTCTCTGGAAACCACCACCTCCACCTGTTGAAGAACCTGAGCTTCAAAGGTTACCTTTGAATTTGCTCGAATCTAAGCTAACAGCAGGGGTAAGGAATTCTTTCATTTGACAACTACGTAACTTCTCTATGTCCTTATAACTGGGATGGAGGGATATGTCTGAAATAGAGTAAGAATATCCAACCCTCGATGCGTCTCATGCCAAAGAATATGGGACTTAAATTTTGTTATATATAAGAATGTTAAGAATCTTCTTACAACCAAATCACATCGGAAGTAAGCACAAAAAGGCAAGTGAAATCTGGCAGCCTAAATGGTACTGTATTGTATGCTTTATACTCAAGAGCAGAAGGTTACGAACTTCAGAAAATGGATCTGAAGTGTTTTAAAATTGATGGTTGACGTATTTTTATCTCTCCTAACTAATGATACTTCAGATCACAATGGCTGCAGGGCTAGGGATAATATTTTATGCAGGTTTATCGAGTGGAGATGTCTGGAAGGAATTTTACCAATACTTCAGAGAAAGCAGATTCGTAAGTTTCTCCTTTAATGTGTACGTACATATGATGCAACATTCTTTATCATGTTACTATAGATTTAGTAATTGTATCGATTTGGTATTGTTGATCTTTGGAGTAATGATCAGATTATAGTGGTACCCTCAATTTCCTGCATAAACTGGTAAAGCTTGTGACATTCAAAAGAGCAATCAGTTAACTGGTCCAGAAGGCAGTTATCACACGCTACGAGAATTGCTTCAACATTTCACCAGATGTGAAAGAAATCAGTTCAGTAAAATGTTCAACTTATACTAGAGTTCTGCTTGTTGATTTATCTGCAGGTCCATGCGACGTCGATTGATTTCAGTTTACTATCAGCATTTGCACCCTTCTGGATTTACAATGATATGACTGCTCGAAAGTGGTAAGCTCGTGCTCATAGAAATGTAATTCCCACCCTATATGCAAAGAGAATTGATGAATAACACAGTTATATCTCACAAGGTATGACAAAGGATCTTGGCTTCTTCCGCTGTCGGTGATCCCTTTTTTGGGTCCAGCACTATACCTTCTCCTACGCCCATCTATTCCAACAGTACCAGCCTTATCAAGCCCAACTTCGACTGAGGAAAAATGATACAGATTTCTTACACAAGGATTCTACTAGCATGGTACATTGAGCAAATATAACACACTGGTGAAAGCTCTGCTGTCTGTAATGTACAGTAAAGAGCACAAACTACAACAAACTGTTTTTCAGGTTATCACCTGCTCTGTAGAGCATAGTTCAGCAGTTGAAATGAAGACCATTTATGCTGGAAATTACTAACTTGTTGCTCATCTGTTCTTCTTAATTCTATTTTACTGCTATTGCTTTATATTAATTTTCACACGATGCATATAATTTCCAATTTCAAGTATACTATAATTTCATCTATAGTTGACAACCCTCGTAATGGGCAAGTGTAATAACTAGAGATTCTTTCATATATCTTTATGTATACTTGGTGATTTGTGTATTTGTAATTATTATTGGTACTTTAGCTTCCTCATTTTCAGAATATCCCCACGTAATATAACATTGTTCCAGGGACAGTATTGTTGGGATACGAACAAGGAAAAGCAAGTCTAGACGCACATTTTGTGATCTATTTGTTTAACCGATACACTTAACTTGGATATATTAGAGAGGGAAAAAGAGTAATTAAGAAGTTACTCATCAAAATGATTTTAGATGGTGCTACATTAAGAAATTAATTGAGAGAAAGCAAACAAATAACTTTATTTACCTGTCTGAGAAATGATTAACAAACAAAGACACTGACTGTATACCTCCATATGTGAAGCTCAATAAGATGAATAACTGAAGCTGGCGAGGCGAGTACAAAATCTATTATACCTCGCTGCTTAACCAGGACAACCATATGGAAAGATGCATACAACTGCTTTAACATTGACGCAACAGCAAAAGGAGACGTGTAATTGGACTTCAACAGGACAACTTGAGATGATTAACTGGCAAGAGGCACACAAAGCTGCTAAATGAAGTGTTACTCGGCAAAGGAAGTATGATTCACTGATATAACTTTTCTAACTCATTCTTATATCGAGCCTTCAGAGGTTCCCGTTTCAATTTCAGAGCAGCAGTTACCAATCCAGACTCAGGAGTCCAAGACTCTGCTATTAACTTGATCTTGGCAGGAAGCTCAAACTTGTCCAATCTAGCAGCTTTTGCTACCTGAAAATCAGTCGTGTATATTACCAAAACTTTTCAACATTCTAGGAAAATAATATTGGCATGGACTTGGATATTTACACGAGAACAGAGGTACACTAGTTGTCGGGAGAAAAATATGATTTCATTAATTGATTAGAAGAGGAGGCTCCAATGAGGGACCTTAACTTCTTAAATAGTGTACAGCCTTGAATATTCTCTAGGAACAGGAAGGATAATTGTTCTATCAACGAGTTGGAACTTCATCTCAACCAAACAAGGGTAAGATAGTAGAAGGGTGGGTGAGGGGATATGACTGGGGAAACGAGGTCATCAACCTTATATTGAGCCTCCTGCCCTTTCCCAGCATTAAAATGGAAAAATGGAAAAAGAACACAGAAAAATTAAACCACCTTCTAACTGATTTGTCCAGCAGCAGACCATCTAAGATATAAGCATTTAACAAGCACTAGAGTTTTATTCTAAAATTCTAACACTATCCAAATACTCCAGAAAGTCAAAGGGAAACAAAATCATGAAGAAAGTTGATAGGATGTATATCTAATCTATGCAGAGAAATAAAAGCAAACAAACAGAGACTAAAAGAAAACTCAGCTAAAAGGAAAAGAACAAAAATTTAAAGGGTTAATGCATAACCAAGTTCTTTGAATTTGCCCGAATATTCCACTTGGACAGTCAAACTAATACAAGTGATAATTGAACACCTCATTTCCTAGTCAAGTGTTTCAATTTGATAATTTTGGTTTAAATTTTGAAATTATGTTTGTGTGTCATTTACCTCAATAATCCGTAAAACCCCAGACATTTCCTACTGGAGGTTGATGCGTATAATTAAAGGAGATGACATATATTGTGTGGTTAACTTGACTACCTAATAGACAAATGACAGCACATATAAAAGTTTTTTCAAATTCTGAACCGGAAGTGTCTAATTGGGACATTTTATTAGGAGTTGAGGTGTTTAATTGGAGCATAACTAGTTCAACTGTCTAAACGGATTATCATGCAACTTTACTTTAAGAGGCTGACAATGTATTAAGCCAAAATAAACCTTTCAACAAAATTCAAGATTAATAAAAGCAAATGTGGTGTTAATGGCTGTTAGCCAGGTCAAATTGGTTTGTGAAGTGATCATGTCACGAGATTGTGGTGGATAAAAGCAACTTCTAGAAGTTAATGGCACTGCATATGGAGTCGACCACAGTGCTGCCAATAAGTGCAGCGTTGTTTGTGTATGAGAGGAAGTCGTGCAGCTAAATGGAATAGAGGTTTTAAGATGATGAGAAGAGGCATCCATACAGCTGCAACAAGACAGTCAAGGTCATTACTCGCCTACCCAGAAGAACAAAATGAAAGTCAAGTAGCAAAGAAGAGCCTTGGGCTGGGGAAGGATATGAAACAGTCCACCAGAAGGCAATTTATCATAGAGGGGAAGGCAAGGTGGACAACTGTGACAGGCTCCATGACTTTGGGGTTGATTACTGCAAGATAGTATGCAATTGAGAGGAGTTAAAGGTCGGTTGGTATTTTTCTTTCAGTTAAAAATTCTTTTCATTTTTTTCGCTTTTCTATGTTCTTGCTATTGACTTTTGCTTATTTTCTTCCAGTTCTGCTATTCTTTTTAGCATTTACGCTCATTTGTAAAAAGGGCTGCCCTGTGCACAAAGCATCCGACGTCAAAATTTTTGGTCTTTTGTGTTTCCTGTTAAATTAAGCAATTGATTTACATTACTATTCACCCCCTTTTGTCATGGAGGGATTGGGAAAGGCCTTTGATATTACACCAAAACTTGGAGGAGGAAATGTTTTCATGTTTATCTTTTACTATTTTTAACTTTGCTCAATTATGTCATTATCTTCCTTTACCCACAGTCACGGTAGCATTCATTTATCCTTTGTACCACAACCTTCAGAATAAAAGCAAGGCCACTAGTTTTACCAAATTAATACATGGACATGATTATAAATTGATAACACTTGCTGAAAAGAAACAAACCTTTAAAAGTGATTGCTTGATCTCATTGACTGATTCTACTTTGTCACACAGTTCGGAAAAATCTTTGTGCTGGATGCCATTTTCTTGGGCCCATTTCTCAAGCACCGGGCGTGAAGGGACAACTAAAGCTACACAATAATTATGGAAGGGGTCTGCGTACACCATGATGCTCTCCACGTAATTGCTTGATAGAAGTGCTGCCTCAACCTGTGCATTGAGCATCAATTTACCAAGTTATTTCCCAAAGTCAAGCCTAAGTATGAAAAATAGATAGGATAAAACAGGAAGAAAATTAAAAATCATATAAGAGCCCAAAATAACAGAAAAAGAAAAGCCCCTGTAATATGATATAAAAAAAGTTTATCACCACTTTGTAAGGGCATGACCAAAACAAAAGTGACCAAATTTCTAAATCGAGGTGAATCTACAAGGAGTAGTTCATACTTTTTCTTAATTGGTTATACTAGCAAATGGTCAATCTACTAGGATTAGTTATACTGCTAGGTAAAACATCAGATTCCTTGTAAGAAAGAAATTGTGATACCTTTCCAAGTGAGATATACTCCCCGTGCTGAAGCTTAACAATATCCTTCTTTCTATCAATAATTTCAATGCACCCATCAGGATGAAACCTTCCAATGTCACCAGTGTAGAACCAGCGCATGCCTGTCTCATCAACCTATCAGAGATAATAGCAGAATAAATTATTGTCAATATACAAAATTCCTCGTTTTGCAAGAGCTAAAGCTCATAAGACAGCACTACCTTATAAACCTCATTAGTTTTTTCCTCATTGTTGAAGTAACCAGCAGTTATGCTGCATCCACCAACAACTACTTCTCCCCGAGGCATAGGCTTATCAACTATTCTGTAACCTCCTTCTTCCCAAGTAATAAGCTGCATGGTTTGACATAAGGCTTTGAGTAAGAACCCGCATTCACTACCACAAAACCATGAAAACTCAGGATTTAGCAAGTTAACCAGTGTCAGAGAAGAAAAGAAGGAAACAGGAACAGCCACTATCATTTCCTCTTGTTGTACTGTTTAATTGAACCTAGGTGAAGTCTCCAGATAAGAAAATATGCAGTCTGTCTACATTTGAAATTTGAGAATTATTTAAAGGAAAAACTCCAGAGGAACTCATGAAAATAATAACTGATCTCATAAACTGTAAGCCATCTGACAAATTCAAAGACGGTGAAAGGACAAAAATTCAACACCGGATCAAATAGGCATTGAAGTATATGCCTTTTAACAGTCTAACAAGTCAAGATATTATTTGATTTTTGTATAAGAATATGCCTGAATCCCAAATAAGTTGGGATCCGCGCCTTTGTAGAACAGTAACCAAAAATATCAAAGTAATGGTTGAGAAATTAGGTTGATGGATTTTAAATCTAATTTAATCATGAAGTTTGTGAAAGTAGTATCAATAACATTTATTAGTGAAATCCGATCAGTGGTTTTGGACATTCCGAAATAAGAAGACTGTCATATACATTAGGACAGGACAACAAGTAGTAAATAGATAACTTTTTCAGTATCATATGAGTTAGTCATACGTCTCAGGAAAGATGGCAGTATGTTGAAGTCACTGAAGGTAGCCGAGGAAATTGATCTGAAGGCAATGAAATTAATTCATTTCAAAATTTCCGATAAAGGGACTGGGGAAAAGGATTTTGGAGTCAGTGGTTGAAAGGACGGCTCTTTGCAGAGTTGACAATTGGGACCACTAAAGTGGAAGATGTGTGGTGGTGCATGCTGCCCTGGTGGAGAGATTTATAGAAACATGAATAATTTGGTGTATGAGAGGCTGCAAGTAAAATGTCCTATTTAGTTTCTCTGATTTTCCTGTATTGTCTTGCCTTTTCCTTGTTGGGATTTGATGTTCCTCAGAGAAACCATAAGTTGTGAAAGAAGAGAATTTAGAAAGGAGGTTGATAAACAGAATATTTTCCAGCACATCTTTGATCTATTAACTTCACTGCATGGATTATCTGCAGTCCCGTGTTTATTGTTTATCCTTTCCACAGACCATTGATAACTTCTAAATTTAGAATAAATGGATATGTACGTTGCCCAAAACCTTGACAAAGATTGATGAAATTATCCTCACATTCTCATGGCATACAACAGAAGATGATTAATAAACAGAAATATCTTCCTGCACATCTCTGATCCATTAACTTTACTGCATGGATTATTTGCAGTTACGTGTTTAATTTTTCTCTTTTCCACAGACCACAGATAACCTCTTGATTTAGAATTGAAGGACGTGAACATTGCCCAAAACCTTGACAAAGATTGATGAAATTATCCTCACATTCTCATGGCATACAACAGAAGATGATATTAGCAAGATCAAAAGTACAGCTTCTACAAAAACCTTGGGAAATCATAGGATTGTCGAAAATATAAAGGGAATGGAAAGGTAGAAACTGACAGACAAAGTTGATGTGAAATATTCAACTTTTGTAAAGACTTCCCAAGTTTATATCTATTCAGAACAACTAGCTAATATAGTTTCATAAATAAATTATTGCAGTTGATATAAACACTTTATCCAAACCAGGCTATCCATTTCTCAAATGTTACCTTTTGTTACCACAAAGTGACCATACCTTTATGTAGCAACAAGGAAGAGGTGGACCAACACGCCCGACAGAAGGATCATCCCACTCAGAAAAAGCAGCTCCAGCAAATGTCTCTGTCAAACCATACCCTTGACCAATTGGAGCTCTACAGCAAGTTGTCACAAAAATATTTACATCAAATATTGTATTTGTCAAATTTGAAGCTTAACCACAAGCAGGCCATACTAGGAGCAGATATTGAGAAAAAAAAGAAACCAAATTTATCTTCAATAGGAATAAACAGATTGGATAAAGACCATCAACAGGAGTGAGAAAAATTACCCCATACAAATGTTGATAAATCTTTGAGTATCCCCTGATAGAGGAGCACCACCGCAAAGCATGAAACGGATATCTCCTCCAAGCACAGCCCTCACCTTTTTGAATATAATGATATCCCACAATTGTTTCTCTAGACCCCAAGCTCCAAACCAGCTTCCTTCCATAGCAGCCAATCGACGATTAAAGGCGATGTGGAAAAGTTTCTTGGCAGAACCTGCCTTCTCCTCAACCTAGCGTCACGAAAGATATAAACAACAGTTAGTCCCATTGAATCTTTTGGAGTCTTGTTCTCAAACTAAGTATGCTCTTCCCACTGGGATCTTAAAACTGAAATGTCTGTGGAACCTTCTTCATAACACCATCCCGAACACGATCTAGAATGGCTGGAACTGCAGCCATTAAAGTAGGTTTTAAAACTGTAGCATCTCCCTTGGTCCCCTTCATGACTTTGTTAGATGTGTCCGTCAATGTGAGGGCTGAGCCATAACCAATACAAGCACCTGCAGTCAGCATTACAGTCTGCAAAACCACAATCACTTAGAACTAGAATAATCATTTGCTAGGTAAAATACGAATGAAACAAATAAAAGTTACTCTCCTGAGTTGTTACCTCAGCAGCCAACTCAAAAACGTGAGCTAAAGGAAGGTAAGCCAAATAGACATCACTGGTTCCAAGTTTTGGAATCACAGTCATCACAGCAGCTGCAGTGGCTACAATATTGCCATGAGTTATCATAACACCCTATAGAACATAGACAAAAGAAATTAATGAAGAGTTAGAGCAGTACTCTTATACCAATAGATATATAGGATAAAATACACAATTATTCAGTTGGTTTAAACCAAAAGAACAAGCATCAGTGAAGGACACGCTGTGTGTTTAAGTGGCACTATGCCAAAGCTGAAATGCTCATTTTTCTTTCTTTTTATATCTTGGAATGACATCTCATGCTGGATAACTTTTTTGAATTTACAAATTATCAATGCTCTGATAACCAAAGCTTAATGCATTCGACAATTCCAAGTGGCATCAGCTTCAGGTAGCATAACCCTTAATAACCAAGAAGTGTGGGCCACTTGGGAAGCTATAGTATATGAGAAATACAATGGTTATATTTTTATATTGGATTCCAGTACATCAAGAGAAATCGATCAATAGAAAGTAGGGTTCAAACCTTAGGCAAGCCTGTACTGCCACTTGTATACATGATCACAGCAATATCTTCTTTGACAGGCAATCTTGCCTGAATAGGACTATTTCTACCCAGCTTTTCAACTTCTGAGAAAGACGACACCCTCCAGCTGTCAATATTTGTGGAATCTGTTGCCGTCTCGTCATCCTCGAAATAGATGACGTTCTTGATGGTTTTCAGGCTCGAACTAACAGAAGCCACTTTTTTCAGTTGCTTGGCATCACATATTAATGTAGATACTTGAGTCTGTCAATGGTCAAGAGTGAATTAATTCATTGCATCATATGATGTCTTAAATAGCAAAGAAAAAATGCATACACAAGAGCAAATACTAAAACTGGCTCACCTCATTGAGTGAATAGATAAGTGCATCATCACCCAAAGAAGCATAAATGGTAACAACGGTAATATTCTGCCGGAAACATCCCTGAATACAATAATTTCATCATGCTAACTGTTGTATCTCACAATAATTAGTAACACAGAATAAGGGACTGTTTTAGTATATAGCTTGAATACCTGAAAGGCAATGAGCCACTCCGCACGAGATTCTGCGAAGATAGCAGCACGAGTGTCCACATCATGACCCAAACTAATAAGACCAGAGGCAAAGTTGCAAGTGCGATCAAATACTTGTCCATAAGACTCCCACTGATACTCCCCCAAGTGAAGTTTCTCAAACTTCCTTCCATCACTTGCAGTAACAAAGTCCCTGCTAACTAGCTTTCTAGCTCCAAGACAGCGATAAGAGGAATGTTTTTTACAAGACTGCTCAAATAGAGCTGCTACAGTTGTTGCCCCTTCCCAGGGAACTTCAACTAATCTGGCTGATTTAGCATTGCGCATTGCAAGACCTGGCTCACCGCCAACTTGAACCGGAACACCTCTCTGTTTTGCCTTCTTCTTCCCCATAAGTAATATGGAGAGGAATGTTGGTATAATAATGGCAATAAAAAATGCACCAGCAATCCCAGATGACCCATAATTTTTGGAAATATAATCATAGCTGGCCAGTCTCTTCAGTATACTCATATATGGATTACTTCCCTCGGAATCTTCCATCTTATATATCGCACAATTTTATGTTTCTGCAATGACCTATTAAAAAGAACAAGCAGATACCTAACATATTATACATAGATCAGTAACATTGACTTTAATCTGAATAGAACGGTACATCATAGGATATGTAAACACGGCATCCAGCCAACAAAAGAGCAAAATGGCCTGCCCCTGGACCTAAGCTCAGAAATGGAATTTATATGACATCCTTTGCCCTAAAGTATACATCAAAGGAATGGCCAAAGACTTGAACACGTAGATGCTAGAAAAAAGTCACATATTATATAATCAGCAGGAGTACTAGAAATGCAAAAATGTAGATTCACAAATTCAGGGAACTCCAAAAATATTGGCCCAAAACTTAGTGTCACTACACAGAATCCTCACCCTCTAACTCATTAATCTTAACCCTCTGGATGTCATTAGCTACAAATCATGTACATGCTACACTTTTCAGTTTCTAGGAAACAACAAAGACAGGTTTGAAGATGAGAAGTCCAAACACCATTGCCTGAATTCAACCACCCAGTACATTGAATAGTCCCTCAAACTTCTGCACTATCCCTGAATATTTCACCATTAAGAATCCCAAAAATACTACGTAGTCAAACGAAAAATAAATCACAGGGGAATATTGAAGTTTTCTTAATTCTAACCCAGTAACATCAAGAACAAAACACCTGAACATGGTAGCATTATACACAGAAAAATATGAAGATTTTTTTTAACTTTACTAGATCATGTAACAGTCCAATACAAAGAAAAATTGTCTAATACTGCACTCCATAAGCATGACTAGCCGACATGATAATCTCTAGACCATCCATGTATACAACTTAATCCACTCAAACAAAAAAGGAACAAGGAACAGATCATTACTTGTGAAATTAAACATCTCAAAAGCTCCAGGTGCAGACATCAATTCACTAAAATGAGCATAATCACTAAATTGCAAAGCTCAAAATCAGCATATTAGAAAACAAATACAAATACAAATACATCAATACAACTTAAATCAAATACAAAGAAATCGTCTAATACTGTAAAAAAATCTTTACACAGTCCGTGTATAAAACTTAAATCCAATCACACATATACAAAAAAAGGCACATGAAACAAATTATCACTACTTGTGAAAATAAGCAGTTCAAAAGTTGCAGACGCAGAAATCAATACACTAAAACGATCATAATCACCAAATTGCAGAGCTCAAAATCAGTATATTATTGGAAAACGGAATACACATACATACGTGCGATCTAGATCAAAGCTATCAATTCATCGTTGAAGATACTGAAATTGAAATTGACGCAGAGATTACCTTTACCTTTAGGGAAGGTTATCGATGAAGAATGTTCACTTTCCCGCTCTGTAATGGTGCTGGGAAAGTTTACGAGTAACTTTACAGAAGAAGATACAAAAAATTCAGCATTTCGTAGACATTGAATTTTATATATACTGTAGATTGCAACTTGAAGCAACTGTTTCCAGTATTTGCTGTATAAGGCCCCCATAAGTTTTCTCTACTTACAAATTCAACCCCATAACAATAAATATTGTTCAACCATTTTGGATGTACTATTTAATTTTTTTAGACTCTCTCTCTTCACGTCAAATTATATCACTTTTTTTCAAACCTAAAGAGTATTTATTTGTGACGAAATGCATGAATCATGTTGGAAAATATAAACATTTGATAAAGTCAAATAAAAAATATTGTAGTAAGTGGGAACATTTTTTTTAAAAAATAATTATGATAATAAGTGTCATTATTTTTTTTTTTTTAGAAAAACTCACAATTTTTTATTAGAATGTGAATCTGTCAATAGTTATTCTCTAATGACTGACTTTAGTCATTCTTTTCATCCCGCTTGTTGCTCACCAAAATTCTCCACATAGTTTTAAATTCGTCGCGCCCTATATTCTTCCCGATTCATTGCCTTACTTATTTTTAGATAATCCAAAAAGATTGTAGTTTTTTTACCTATCATTTTGTAACAATTTAACTTTAAATTTTCTAAATGTAATATAACCACATAATTATGATTTATTTTAGATTAGCACAAGTTTTTAATCATTTTGAAATTGTATATACTTAATCAAGCATCTTCACATATATCGAGACAAAATAATAATTAATTTAATATAAAATTTTAATTTTAATTTATGTTAAAATAAAATAAATTACAATTCAATTGATGGCCGAAAGAGGAAAGTGTAATTAGGGAAAGTATGTGGTGTAATGTTCATTTAAGGAGGAAGTTAGAGGGCAATTAGCGCAAAAGTTGTTGCTTTCGTAAAGCAAATCTTTGACAAGAAAACATAGTGCTTTTATTTTAGAAGAATAATTCTTTCATAAACTATTGATAGAAATCATATTTTTTAAAAACCTTTGAATAAAGTGAGAGAGGCTTTGAATTTAATAGAGTTAAATTAAAAATTAATGTCAATTTATTACTATTAATTATTAATAAATAATTATAAAAATAAAGGAGAACCTTTGATTAAAGTGAGAAAGTGACGTGAGAGAACCTAAAATTTAATGAAGTAAACTTGGAAATTGTGTCAATTTAACCGATATTTATATCTCAAAATACTTATTCCTATTAATAATATTCGTCATTTTAAAAATTTAAAACAAAATTTATTACTATCTTTCATTTTATTTTTAATAATAATAATTTTCTTTAATTACAAACATATTAATTATAACTCATAAATATTAAATATTATATCTTTATAATATAAATAAGAAAACATAATTAAAAATCCTCCTTATTAATATCATTAATCTGATGACATATAAAAAAAAATGCAACAAACATTTTAAGACAAAATACCTATAAACTCAGAGGCAAAGCTATAATTATAGATTTATGTCTTTAGACAATTGAAATGATAAAAATTAAATTGTTGGTTAATATACTATTGTCTTCTTATTGAATATAATTAAATCCGTACTACTTGGACTGACTTAAAACTTTTAAATTAAAAATAAAAAGTTAAATTTAAAATGATTTTTAAGTTATTTTTTATGTTATTATTTTTTAAATTATTTTTTTATATTTATTAATTATTTTTAAAAATAAAAAACTGACGTATTGAATTTATTTTGAGCAAATAAGTTGGTGCACATGGCCCTTCATTATGTCATTTTGGCACACACCTCTATTGTCTGTTATAGGAATTAATATAAGCGCAGTTTGAATTTGTCATTTTAGGTTCCTCATCTAGAAGAGAAGCTTATCTCTTTTTGAATTGTTCGTCTCCTTTGAAAAAATTATACACAAATATCTGCTGTTAGTACGAATTTAATATTTATTTTTTTATTTTATTTTATATGATACAAATAAAATTTGAATAATTAATTAAATTTTAATATTTTAAATTATTAATTGTTATTATTTATATTCGTGATGAATTAAAAATTAATAGAATATATAGATAGGCATTTAGTTTTATTTTTATTGATAATCGAATACTTCAATCTCAAAATGATTCTTTTCTTAATGAGTTTTTCATTTACAATTTCTAATTTTTTAAAAAAATAATTAAAAGCGAAAGAACGATATTAACAAATTATCTTCAATTAGTTTCTTGAAATAATGCATCATATGCTAAAAAATCATTTTTCTTGAAAGAAAAGTTATCGAAAAAATAATTATTTTCGTGACAAATTTAAAATTCACTAACTTCATATTAGGACGGTACGTTTTGTTGGGATATTAAATGCTATTTAATGTTTTCAATTTCATATCCCTCAGTCTATCGTTGTTTAATTTATAAAATCAAAGGAATAATTCATTATGCTGTGTCTATTTTATTGTTGTTCATTTTTGTTCCTAATTACTTATTATATTAGTGTACTTAGTCGCGTTTCGCGCGGTTATGAAAAGAATTAAAATTATATATTAATATCAATAATTACTTTAATAAAAATAATTTTTTGTTAATCACGTAATGTTATAGAAGAGAAACTATGAAAAATATTTTGATTAAATATGAAATTTATTAAGAAATTAATATATGTGAACTTCGAAAAGTTAAATATCAAAAATAAATTTTATAGAGAAAAAGGGAAGGTAATAAGAATTGAGTAATATTAGAACTACTTAAATGTAAACTTGTGATCATTTTTTTTCTTTTTTATTTGAGATTTTCTTAGTATAATTTACATATATTTATGTAAACTTGAAATATAATCGTTCTTTTATGCTTATTTGTAATTTTCTAAATTATATTCTTAGTATAATTTTTCGGCAATATATAACTCGGTTTGCTATTAATAGTTAGTATTCATGACCATATAATTAGCCAACACTATTATAAATCATTATCCATAATTACTATTACTTGTCCTCGTCATGACCCAATCATCACATGTTTTAATTATTTTTATTGTACAATATTAGATTAATTTAATATTTGTATTAGTAACTTTTTAATAATTAAATTTTAAATAAAAAAAAGTTTAAAAATCTTAATTAGTTAAATTTCATACTTTATTAATATTATTATAATTATTATCATTATACTTAGGTTTAGATATCCAATTATTTTTGGGACAACTTATATTTGGAAAAAAATGTAAAATTTAAAAATAACATTAAGAGAACAAAAGAGAGAATTAACTACGAAAAAAAGATTTAAGAAAAGGACACATACAAAATTTCTATTTCTTTTAATTTTGTTTGGCTTAAACACAAAATATTAAAAAATATATTTCACATTTTAAATAAATATTACATTTAGCATAATAAATTCCTAAGAATAAAAAGTCACAGTAATTAAGAGGATTAATAATATGACTTTGAACTTTTGTAACATAATAAGAGTAATATTTGGACATTATTACACTAATAAAGAACATTAATTATAGAAAATGAAAAGACAAACAAATTAGAGATATTGAGACAAATATTTTATTATAAGTAAATAAAAAGGTAGCAATTCAACTAAATTTTTAAAATTATAAATTAATCATAGTTTTGAAAGAACTTTAGAACTCCAAAAAAATAACAAATATGAAAATATAAAGACTTATTAATGAACAACTTGAAATCTTCTAAGAAAAACAACAAGAATGAAAAATTTAAGAATTGCAATTTTACATATTAATAAATAATTTATTTTTAATAAAACCATGTGTATTTTCAAAATTATAAATTAACTTTACATTCTTATGTTCTATCATTTTTGTTAACAAAAATTGTTTCACCGGATTATGAAAGTATATGTACGTATTTCTTTAAGTAGCATACTCATTTTCTACTTCTATGTTTTAAAATATTATAAGCCACAAACACAATAAACTAATATTATCAATAAAAAAGTGAGAGATGAATTTACCTAAACAAATAATTATTTTTGAAGAGTGTTATCATTATATATAGTTAAATTATCTAAGAATCAATAAATTAGATGTTTTTCTTAAAAACTCAGGATTTATCTTCATGAATATAAACAAATAATATTAAGTTTATGATTCAACAAAGAAAGAATTGGTATTATATTAGACATATCAAATTATTTTTCCTTGTAAACTCAAATTATGCAAGAATGTCTAACCATTTTCATTATAGATATATCTCCTATAATCGGCAAATCTGATTAAATAAGTTAAAAAATTATCTACCAAAAGAAGAAAAAGATAAAGAATAAGGATAAAATTACATTTAAACACATATAATCATTTTTGACAAAACATAAATAATTCAAAAGGAAATAATATAATAGAAACATTACTTCTTAAGGACCTAAAAAAATAAAGAATAATCACTATATAGCTCAAAATACATTAATCTCCGTCTCTAAATATTTTCATTTCATCCTATATAAAGGAGTCAAGAAAAATAATAACAAATAAATTATTAGTCCTAAAATGAATCTCAAAGTTAACAAAATAAAATATTATATCTCATAAAGAATAAGGAAAAATTACATTAATTCATAAATTCTCCTACATAGTCATTTTGAATAATCAATATATATAACTCAAAATACACTGATCTTCATCCCTCGATGTTATCATTTCATCCTATATATATGAGTCAAGAAAAATAATAACAAATACATTATTAGTCATAAAATAAATCTCAAAGATAACAAAACAAAATAATTTATCTAGAAGAAATAAAAATATGATAACATATTAGCCTTACTTGCTAATTAAAAGTAATATATGAAATAATATTTAAAAAAATAATGCACCTCAAAGCTTACAAATATTGTAACATTTCTTCCACTAATTCTCTACCCAAAGATGACTACAAAATAACACACAATTTTAGTGTGATTTTATAGAGTTAATGTAACCTTTCACATAAATAATTAGAAGTTATGAATATGAAAAGTTTAAGAGGTTATGAATATGAAAGGTTTGAGGGTTATGAATATTATTAAGGCAAAAGTATTCATTACCCCTTTACTTGAAGCTTTTTATTCAGTGTACACCTAAACTTTATTTTGTTTCAATTAACCCCTTGAACTTGCTTATTCATCCAATACGTACACCTTTTCTGTCCACTCACTACGATCGTGTCTACACGTGCACGACACCTAGATAAATATTTTGCCACCTAGATAAATATTTTGTCACCTAGATAATACCAACCTTCACAATTCACAAATCAAACTCTCTCTTATATGAGTTGCTCTTGTTTGCTCTTGCTTTCATTCCAATAAAATCTACTTTTCCGGCGTTCCACCGAAAAGGTCATCGGAATGTCAACAAGAACTCTACCGGAGAATTCAGCGTTTCTACATTTTCAACCCAAAATGACAAGTCGCTTTCATCGCCTAATGCACACAATATCCGACGAAGAAAACTGCACGTTGGAAGTGCAGACCCTTCTCAAGAATAAAGCAGATAAATCAGTGAGTGACATTTTTCAATCTCTAAGTAATTGCAATTTCACATAATTTGAAGATTTCATTCTAAACGTGCTTAAACGACACCGTTTTGATTGAAAACCAGCTTTTATCTTCTTCAAATGGATATTAGCAGGTGAAAATCCATGTAGGTATTCACCAAATACTAAATCTTTTAATAAAATTCTCGATATTCTTGGTCGTATGAGACGTTTGATGAACTCAACCAAGTGCTGGATGAAATGTCTAAGAGAGGAAATTTGGTTAATGAAAAAACTTATGGTATTGTGATTAATAGATATGCTACAGCTCATAGAGTTGAAGATGCAAAAGAGTTTTTCTATAAGAGGAAAAATTTTGGTTTGGAACTTGATCTTATTGTTTTTCAAACTCTTCGTGTGTGTTTATGCCGTTACTGAATTCTTGTTCTATAATAAGATAATTGAGTTTAAGGATAACATTAAAACTCGGAAGATTATTTTGAATGGATGGTGTGTTTTGGAGAATTCACGAGAGGCGAAGAGGTTTTGAAATGAAATTGTGACTTCAAAATGTAAGCCGGATAAAGTTACATATGGGATATTCATCAATTCATTATGTAAATTAGAGAAAATAAGCAGGGCTGTAGAGTTATTCCAGACAATGTGGGAAAAGGGGTTTAAGCCGGATGTTGCAATTTGTAATTGTATTATTGATGGATTGTGTTTCAAGAAGAGGATTTCCGAAGCCCTTGAGAAAAATCTGAAATTTGAAAAGGGAGAAGGGATAAAGAAGAATAAATAGCTAGAGAATAGAGAGAGAAAAATTCTTAAAATAAGCCAAATATTAAAGAAAAAATAGATTTTTTACGTATATTACCGTTGTAACTTTATGATGTGTCAAAAAATCGTTGTCTCACACGCCTTGTAGAGTTTGATTTCAGTTTCTATGCCAGGTGGACAGAAAAGGTGTACGTGTTGAATGAATAAGCAAGTTCAGGGGGGTAATTGAAACAAAATAAAGTTTAAGTGTACACTGAATATAAAGCTCCAAGTTCAGGGGGATAATGAATACTTTTGCCTATTATTAATACTAATTTAAGAATAGAATTTATATAATTAAAGAGGTATGAGTTTATAAGAAAAAAATAATTGAAAAAAAAAGAAGAAAAAATGTGAAGTAAAAGAAGAAAAATAAGAAAAAATGAATGGAGGTCATAGAGAGGTGCCACATCACCTCCTCTATAATCCTCACTTATATATATAGAGAGAGAGAGAGATTTTTCTTTTTTAATTGTCTATTTTGACAAATTAGGAAATACTTAACAATTTTTTTTACCTATTATATCAGCAATTAATTATTTTGAAAAAAAATAAAAATCATTAACTCATGCACATCATAATTAGCAGAACTAAAATGGTAAACTTGTTTTGTCAATCGTTGTTTTTTCAACAAAAAAGAGTTAAAATTATCTTCGAACTATTTAAAATAGCTCACGTATACTCTTTGTTTATGTTATCAAAATTAGAGGTGAAACCAGAATTTTAGGCTTATGGGTTCTAAATTATAAAAAGGACAATGATTTTAACCTAAAGATGAATACATATGCAAGTATTTAATTCACTAAAAAAGACCATTTGAATCTTAAAAATCACAACTTATGTTAAGGAGATGTTAGTCCTATTTGAAAACATTATCTTAAATATTCTTATTGTAAAACATAATTTAATAACATGAAGATTTGAGTAATTTAATTTAAAAAATCTAAATATATTATTTATAAAATGTGAATAATTTTTAATGTAAAATTTTGGACACTTTCACCATAATCTTCAATATTTTTGTAAGTGGAATTAAAATTATTAAATACACCATTAAAATTTTAGCACCTAAAACATATATTTTATCATATTTATTATCACCTAGATTTGAAAAGCAAACACCATTTATTTTAACATAATCAATTATCAATTTATCGAATAACCAAGAATCAAATATTAAAATCTAATTTTGAATAAATAATTATATAGGATAAAGCAAACAAATAAGGAAAAAAATGAAAAAGAAGTGACATGAGTACAAATTACATGTCAGAGGGCAGAGATCAAATAACAATTAAATCAAAAATAAAAGTTAAAACCTAACATTTGAAAATAAATTTTGCTGAAAAGTTTTTCATTCAGAGTAGGACATAAGTGATAACCATTATTTTTTTATTTTTTCTTTTAATGAATTTTCTTATTTGTATAAAATATTTTAATCATTAAGATAGAACTATTTTTCCATTTTTTTAAAAAAGGGATTTCTTATTTTGTTGTATAAAATATTTTAATCTTAATTTGGAAAACAAAGTGTCCTGTGCCCACATCAAGGTTCGAACCCACGGCAAAAGGAAATTGTTGGGTGCAAAAGAACGACTAGGCCATCCGCTAAACTTTGTTTGTGAGTTCGCAAAAAATATATCTATTTTTTATCTGATATTTCAACATGAATATAGGGTTTACGAAAACGTCAATGGATTAGTTCGAACTCCCTTTTGATACAGTAGCTCCGCTCCTTATTAAAACTGCCCTTATTGGATCACAAAGACCTTAAAATGATATTTTTACCATATGTGCTGACATGACCTTCCACGTAGGCAGTCCAACATGGCAAATATTTTATTCATGTCACGTAAGTAAGGTAAAAAAAGTACTCTCCGGTTCACTTCTATTTGTCATGTAGTGCTTTTTGAAAGCTACTTTAGCTATTTTTTAAAGGAAAAGGGTCAAAAACACCCCAACTTTGATTTGTTATTGAAATTTACCCTCGTCGTTAAAGTTATATTTATCCCTCCGTTACTAATTTCACCAAATTCACCCCTCATTAGAGAAGACAGATAGATTGACCCAAATTGACCCAATCTTTTTTAAAAAAAAAACAAACTATTCCTTATTTTAACCCAATAACCCGACCCCTTTAAAATAATCCGGACCCATTCTCCCAAATTTGCTATTCCCATTTACCCATCATCCCAAATCTCCTTATCATACGCTAGCTATGATTTCTCTCTGCACTCCAAATGTTGGACAAAGCTACTCTAAATTTTTTGGTGTATCTCTATCTTCTCCATTGAGGCTTGCTTGGTGAATAGAAAAAACATCCATGTATATTCTTGTCCTATAATCACTTTACGACATTGTATCTGGATATCCGAAGGTGTTGGGCAAGTGAAAAAACATTTTTCTATTATGAAGATGGTTTGAAATTTAAGCGAAGTACTAATATGGTTGCAATCTACACTGAAAGGGTACACATACTACAAACATTAGTAGCAACATATATGAATGCTATGTCTGGTTTGCAAACTCGATTTAGAAATTTCATATGATTCTGCAAATCGTGTATATGAGTATTCTTATTGTTGTTTCTTTTCAATCTATCCACGGGTAAATAGAAAACATTTCTTTCGACTCATCAATCTGTTCTTCGACTTAGCTTCTGAGGGAGAGAATGAAGGAAATTTGGGGGAATGGGTAAATGGGAATAGGAGATTTTAAATAAGGTTGAGTTATTGGGTTAAAATAAGGAATAAAGTTTTTTTTTAAAAAAAAAATTGGATCAATCCGTCTAATGTCTAATGAGGGGTAAATTTGGTGAAATTAGTAAAATGAGGAGTAAAATAAACTTTGCTAGCGTTTGGCCATAGATTTCCAAATATTCTTGGCAAATATTATTTGAGTGAAAATTTGGGTGAAATTTCACCATCTGTTTGGCCATAAAATTTGGGAAATATATTTCAACTTTTTAGAAAAATATGATTTATACCCACAAGTTTTAAAAACTATCAAAACTAACTAAAAGTTTGTATTACAAGTCAATTGAATGTTCGTTACAACAATAACAAATAATGTCCATGACACTAAAACGATGTGGTAATTTGGAGTGAGTGCAACAAGAATTATTCCATGTATCGTGAAGCAGACAAAGTACATGACTTTGTTACCTAAAGCCAATTTTTAATAATTTTCATCAACAATCATATCATTATTTAATATTCACTAAATATTTCATCACTATTTTGGTGTTCACGTAAAAAATGATGTAATACAACGCAAGCAAAAACTAGAGAGGGTGTTTTTGTAAAAGATAAAAGATTGGGGTAAAATTTTAATTTTCAAAATATCCCAAATAATGAGATTTGGCCCAAATACTAGAAAAAACTAGTATTTGGAAATTTGGGATATTTGCCAAAAATATTTGCCAAATAATGGCAAATTGTATGGACAAACATTATTTGCCAAATTTTTCCCAAATATATTTATGGCCAAACGGGCCCTTTATTTTAATGGTGAACGTAAATTTAAACAATAAATCAAAGTTGAGAGTATTCTTGACTCTTTTCTCAATTTTTATAGTTAAATTACATTACATAATTTTGATATTTTAACAAAAAAATTAGATGTTTAAAAATTATAAAAAAAATAGTGTACTTTATAATTTTTTACATATCAATACGATAAAGAAGTGTAAATATATTTAAAAATATTAATTAAAATTTTTAATAGAAAATGTAATAATTAGTATTGGACCTAGACAACAAGGGCGGCTCGTTAGTTGAAAAAAAAGAAAAATTAGCAAACTAGTCAAAATCAATATTATATCTCTCTATTTCTCGTCACTTTCTCCTTTCTAATATTATATCTCTCTTAGTCTTTTATTCAAAGTTTAAGAACTTACTTGCTCTTAATGATAGTTTATATTTTAAATTTGGAGAAAAAATATATTGCAGCAGCTCCATTCATTTCTGAAAATCAAATCTTCATAGCTTTTGAATACGGTAATATCATTCTAATTTCTAATATTATTTTTATTTTGTGTCTTAGATTTATTATATTTTTTATTTGATATTATAAATAGTGTTTAAAATCGTTAATATCTCAAAAAAGATTAAATAATTTGACTATATCGTCAATTGAAAAAAATTTATTAAAAGAGATTAACTACACAAATTATTAACAACTTTGCTTCTCAAAAAGCTAAAAAAATAAATTTAAAATAAAATCATTTATAATATTTTTTTTTTAAAGCCTCTTTGATTTTGGCCTTAAACCAAAGGGAGCCGGCCCAGCTCTTCACCATTTTCTCGTACCTTTCGGTCTCCTTTATTCTTCTCCAGTTATGGCTGATCTTTCTTGCTGAAACCTCTGAGCAGTAGAAGATTTGGATAAAATTGGAAGCTTAGCTTCAACTTTGCTCTGGTTAGTGCTTTTTCTATTCCTTATTTTTTATATAATATTTTGTGGGTTGGATTTTCCCGCTCGATTGCTGGAATGGATGTTTCCAGATTTAAGTAACGGTTTCAGAATCATCTCTCTTGTTTGATTCTTTAGTTCGTTAATTTCTGTTTATTCTGGTCTTTTTTTTAACCCCTTAATTGATATGTTTTCTTGTTCAGACTTTTTTTGGGGGGTCAATTCCTGTTAGAATCGACGAGCTGAACATGGGAATTGGGTGTTTTTTTTTTTTTGAGATTTTGGATATCCAGAATATGATTAAGATATTAGACAATGGGAAAAAATGGCATCTCCTTTGACATTATCTGAATGAGCATGAATTGTAGAACGTTTAATATTCAAATTCTAAACTTGGATTTGATTTAAATAGTCTGTTGTCTACACTGGTAGAAGCAGATAATAGGGCAACAGAGGAATAATGGGGTTACGACAAACACGGATAAGGTCTAGATGGGTTGGAGTAAAATTGAGAAGCCACTAGGAAATATCGGGAGGGAGCAGATACCACGATAAAAGAAGGATTTGGTGCAGGCATGAACCATTGAAAATGTTGCGTCAGTAACGACTATGACTAGTCAAGAGTAAGCTGTTTACAGAAGGAGATGGAGGAGAGGTACTGATAGGATCCTGAAAGGTAGTGCAAATGATAAATGGAAGGTATACTAACTAACAGGAATATAGGGGCGACTATGGGATTAAAATAGAGAACCTTTGTTTTTAAAAAACAAGTAGATTAGTGCAGTCTTACTTGAATTTCTTCCTTATTTTGTGCTCCTTGGCTCAAAAAAGAAGTATACTGTCACTTTGAAGTGGCCTTTTAGTTTGGTCACCTTAAGTTATGATATTACGCTATGAAGTCCAATTTTCGGGATTGAGGTTTAGTTTGATCGATTGACTCTGTCAAGTCCATAACTCAATAAGTTAGTATTTTACTGGTTGTTAGGTTTGGTTGTATTCTTTGTTCCATTTTTTCTCTCTCTTTCTTTTCTTGGATGCAATCTTGTCCCCAGAACTAGCTGTACATTGTATTGTAGAAGTAGCTTATACTGCTGAAGTGTGATCATCTCATCTATAAGCTAAAAGTTACGTTGTTAGAGAAGGCATACTTTTAATTATTTAATTATATCATATCTCAATACGCCCCCTTACATGTGATTCTTTTTATTGGGCTAAATACCTGAAAATTCCTTACACTCTGTTGAAATGTGCGACTATCCCACTGTTAGACTGAGCACATTTTTAATTATATGATCGTATTATATCTCAATAAATTCACTGAGCAGTTGATTTCAGTTTGCGTTACTAGTTTCGGTTGGAGCCACAAACTAATTAGGACTCTTAAAATCTAATTGTTGTTCTAAATACTTCTGTTGCAAAGTCCAATTCTACTGTCCAACCTTTAATTGTTTTCTCTCAACCTTGTCCTAGTATCTGTTTTGGGAGCTGGATTGTTCATATGTTTCTCACCCTTGATCAGCTGAGTCTTGTTACCCCAAGAGGTGAAGACTTTTTTGACACTGATAAAAAAGAATAGTGTCAAACAACTTCCTTATCTTCTTTTTCCAAGATAATGCTATGCTGGACTGGATACAAGGATTATTACAATAGTAGTTTTGGTTGAACTGATTATGTCCTAGAAAGGATGTGGGAGGCTGAAGAGAATTTGATTAGGTTACTTTCTCTAGGTGATGTATTAATACTTACAAAACAGCTACAATAAAAAATACTTGCATATCCAATTGCTTAGTACAATTTAAATGGAAGTAAAACTATTGTACTTCCTCCTCTCTGTAATGAAGAATGTGAACTGGAGGACTTGGATTCCGGGTTACAACCTCTTTTTAGTGTGTAGTATACACTATCGCTTGTTTCATAAGCTTTGTATCTCGCTATTTTTTATACTTTTCTCTTGCAATAGTGCTGCTTTAAAAATATTTCTTTTGACCTGAAGGTCTATCGAAGAAACAACCTTTCTACTCCACAAAGGTACAAAGATAGAGGTAAAGTAATCCCATGATTAGAAAAATTTGGAGTTGTTTTTGTGCCCAAGTTCAGTGAATTTTTTTTCTGTGGTGGTTTACCTCGTCTTTATCTACTCTGGGATGGAATATTTGTTTCAGGTTGTGTTCCAAATACTAGAATTAGACGTATCTCAGAAACATATTTTTGTCAAATTGAACATGTGAGATGAGCCTAACATTTGTAAAAAGACAGTGGTCAAAGAAAGTTTGAGTATATGTGTAATAATGTTGCAGATTTGCATTAGCATTTTTGTAAATTTGATCCAAATTCAGGTTTACTTGGCAGTATTTCTTTGGGTTTTACAACTTTGTTATACTGATCTTGCGCTATTGCTGATATTAAAACTTCTGGTAGTTTTCTTCTTCTTCTTTTGCTGGCTGCACCAATTGCACCTTACTATGTTCTCTTTATTTGATGTCCTTGTGTAGTGCAATAAAGAGATTCTTGGTGAGGATTAGTTTGAATTTTTCCCCTGTAATTGTTCTTCTCTCTGTAAAGGAAGGTGCATGAAGTTTTAACTTATTGTTGAAGAATGATGGGTTGGCGGTGCCTAAATGTAGGCAATTCATATCTTCGTTTATCTTCTTTTATAGTAAGTGTAAGTCTACAGGTCCTCCTTCCATGTCTATTCTAATGTATTTATTTGTTTTAGCCTACGGAGAACTTCTTTTGATTCACAATGATCTTTTAGCCTTCTACAGTATTTCACTTGCTTACTGGAATCCTGACATTTCCTAATATTTCTGATTTCCCTTCAGAAAACAGTGATAGTGCTGATGATAACATTCAACTCTCACGTTATTGAAAAACGACTACTTATCCCTCTCCTTTCAGTCAAGTGAGCTGATTTTTTTAGACTTAACATTCCAATAACTTGCAGAAAAAGAAACTCACGTCAACATGATTAAAATCGTGATCATGATTTTATGTTGTCCCTATGAAGTTTATGAATGTAATTATGGTATGTTAAGTAGACTGGTTCCATCCAGCTGAAAGCAATCATCAGTGTAGAATTGACAAAATATTATATAATGTCTCACTTGGAACAAATGATTCATAACATGCACAAAGAGTTGGATTGTTCGAGTGATTTTTCATTTTGCCGCTTTTGATGATACAAAATTCTTGTTACAGAAGATATACTCAACTACGACTCCCACCACATACATCAATCAGCAAACAACAGAATCCTTTGATCTCCTACACACACTATATGGTAAGTTATTCTAATACAGAACCTCTAAGCTATTTGAAAATCAAGCTCGCGTGACTGCTGAAAAGACTGAACAATTAAAGACAAAAGAAGCTATCTCAGAAGCGAACATTATTAATCTGTTATCTTTGTGTTATGGTTGTTAAAAAAAAAGGTGTTCTTTATAGTGTTGCTTTTCATTATCTAAACACTGTCTACCTTGTTTTTTTTTTATGGCAAGGGAAACCCGCAGCCTCTACTCTTTGGGTGCGCACAGGGTAAAAACCCCGCTCCTATGGAATAGCTCGCAAACCCTGTCTACCTTGTACTGATCAATATTTTTTATGCACAAGATTGTTGCTGCCAATATATATACCCTGTATAATAAAATAATGGCAAAGAAGGCTAAGTTAAAGAACACATTTATGTATTATGCTTAAAATAGATTTTTCACATTGGCCCGGGCAATGCCCGGCCTACCTCCACTAGTAGAGAATATAATTTTTTTCAGATACTAAGGAAAATCTGTTTAATTACCGCTGTACTGTTTCGGCAATCGAAAATCCTAAAACCCTCATTTCATATTGTCCAAATTCTCTCTTCTACTCAATTGTCAGATGCACCTATCTACGTTACCCAGTTGATAATTGATTCAATTTCTCAGTAAATC
Organism: Solanum pennellii; assembly: GCF_001406875.1. Classification (NCBI taxonomy): domain Eukaryota; kingdom Viridiplantae; phylum Streptophyta; class Magnoliopsida; order Solanales; family Solanaceae; genus Solanum; species Solanum pennellii. Next base: position 68,929,388 of record NC_028643.1, on the reverse strand, counting down.
ATGCTGGGTATTCACAAATTCTATAGACAAGTTCACACATTGTCTCGTGAATATGGCCCTAGCGAGACGTTGAAGAGGAAGGTTGCTGAATTGAAGGTAAAGAGGAAACGAAAAGATCCTCGGAAGAATCAGTTATTTGTTCAGGTTCCTGATTCAAGATCATTCCTTGATACTGCTACTATGCCCATGATACTCACTGTTGTTGGGACTGCACTTTTCGCAAAGCTCCTCATGATGGTATGATGCTCCATTGCAGTTTATGTAAAGTCCTATTTAATATTTGGATGAAATTTGAATGATTTTAAAGTTGGACAAACCCCTAATAAATATATTCATTTGTTGGTTGTGATTTTGGTGGATTGTTATGGTAAGTAGAAGAGAAGCTTGGGAAATTGATACTTGAGAAGGTTTAAATGATGCTTCTTAGGTGTAGTGACATGATGGTTCATTAATATTCATAATCTTAATAGGAGAACAACTTTAGTGTTGTAATGTACCAAAGAAATGGTATCTCGATATAGAACTGCTTATAGACTGTAGAATACCGTCGTTTTTCTTGGTTTGAATTAATGACACTTATTTCAATTTACATTCAATAATGTTAAAGGAACTAAAGTTGAATCTTGTTGATATTCATTGAGGAGGTTGATGGAATTTAGCTGACTTAATATACAAACCCCAAATTCTTCATCATAGGTACTTCTTAAATTTTTTTTTTTTGGTAATTAGGATTTTTTTTTCACCAAAGTAGGTACTCACAAAGCTAAACCAGTCCTACTCGACTGGTTATCACAAAATCTGCAGTCTGCTTACAAACTTAGAGAATTAAAACCTGGCTCAGGCAGTAGCTCTCAAACAACAAAAACAAGCAATTCTACAAGCAATATCCTCCATTGTAGTCTCTGTCTTCTCAAAAACTCTATTTTTCCTCTCCTTCCAGATGGCATGAATAATTTCTGTGTATACTAGTTGTACTAGCTGGGCCTGGTGGCTTTTTCCCTTAGTCTTCTGGATGATTCACTGTTGCATTGCATTCCAAGTAATGCTTGGAGGATGGCTGATAGTAGTCCATTGATGTAATCTTCTCCATAAGGAGTAGGCAAATGCACACTCAAAAAATAAGTGGTCTCTTGCTCCATCTTCCTGCTTACACATAACACATTTAGGATCTACTTGCATTCTCCATTTTAGCAACCTATCTGTTGTAAGAAGTCTGTTCTGGATTTGCAGCCGTAAGATAAAAATGGCTTTAGGTCTTGCGAAGTTGCGGCATATGAGACCTCTCCAGTCAACCTTTTGGGTAATCACCTAGCATTTGATTATAGGCTTGCCTTATCTTGCTTCTCTTGCCATCAATACCATGATGCAGTACATGTAGGTGATACTTTGCTCCAAGAACTTTTCTAACCATTCAACAAGCTTGAGCAGGAACCCTGAGAGCTTCCATATTTTGGCCTTTGATGTAATAACTGTGTATGCATTTGATCCAAAGTCTATCCTGCTTCTCTATATCCCAGCACATCTTTAGAACTGCTGCTTTGTTCCATACCTTTAGATTCACCAAGTTTAATCCTCCAGCCACCTTTGGTGTACACATCTTCTCCTTAGAGACTACGGCCTTCTTAGTTATGCTGTTGACTCCAGACCATTTAAAACTCCTACAGTAGGATTGGATTGCTTTCATCACCTTAGTTGGTATCATAAAAAGTTGTGTCCAGTATGCTTGAATCCCAAATAATCACTGTCTTAACAAGCTGAACTCTCCCTGCATAGGATACTTTTTTAGCTGTCCAGGAAGATATTTTTGCTACTATTTGATCAATTAATGGCTACCACTGAATAAGATTGATTTTCTTAGTGGACAAAGGTATACCAAGGTATCGAAAAGGTAAGGCCCCACGACTGTATCCCAGAGTTTATTGGATGTGAGACATTACAGTACCAAATACTCCTCCAAAATATATAGCACTTTTAGACAAGTTAGCTTCCAATACGGAAGCTGCTGTGAACACAGTGAACTTGACGTGGAGTAGTTGAACTGATATTTGGTCACCTCTTGTAAACATGAGGAGGTCATCTGCAAAGCTTAAAGGTGTATTCTTAAGCCTACTGCACATAGGGTGGTATTTGAATATCTTGTGATTGGATTAGTCATTCAAGTTCCTACTTAGATATTCCATGAACATAGCAAACAAAAAGGGGGACATTGGATCCCTTGCCGTAGTCCTCGAGCTGCCTCAAAAGGTTTTGTTAGTTCCCCATTGATCAAGAAAGAGTAGGAGACAGTAGTTACACATTGCATCACCCAGCCTATGAACTTGAGAGGAAACCCCAATGTTGACATCATTTGTTCTAAATATTTCCAATCAATAATATCATATGCTTTTTGGATATCCACCTTCATCATACATCTGGATGAGATATTCTTCCTGTTATAGGCCTTGACTAGTTTATGTGCAAGAATAATGTTATCTGCCACTTTTCTCCTGGGTACAAATCCAGGTTGTGTTTCTGAGATAACAGTTGCTATCACCTGGTGGATTCTATTTGCCAACAATTTTTCTATGAGTTTGTATAGGACTGTACAACATGCTATGGGCCTATACTCCCTCATATTGGAGGGATTGGGAACTTTGGGTAACAGTGTAACTGCAGTACTAGTCACTGCTTTGTGTAACTTTCCAGTAAGAAAGAACTCCTTAACTGCTGCCCCTGTTTAATCACAGGCAAGGTTTTTTGAAGAACATAGCATTGTAGCCATCAACTCCTGGAGCCTTATCATCACCAACAGAACATAGTCCATCATAAGCTTCCATCTCAGTAACCTCTACACACAAGGCCATTTGTTGAGATTGATTCAGTGTTGGCCCCTGCTTCAAAATACTCTCACTGACTGCAGTTGCTTACTTGAGCAGTTACCATTAAAGACTTGTAAAATGTTATAATCTCATTTTGAATTTCATCCGGATCCACAAATCTTTTCTCCATTTGCTGAAGTAAGCTCGATAATCTGTTTCTTGTGGTGTCTTTCTTTCATTATTGCTGCAAAATACTTAGTATTTGAGTCCCCCAATTTAATCCACATAGATTTGGATTTTTTTTTGGAAGCTCTCCTTTATATTGCTCCATTTCTCTAGTTGGATCAAAAGATCCTTTTCTTCCAGTGCTATAGCATCGGTATACTGTGAAGAGAGTTTCAGCTGCGTAGAGTTGTAATGTATTCCTGAGGTGATGGATCTTCTTTGTAATTTGTATTGTTCAACTGGGTAAGATGAGGTTTCAACTCCTTCAACTTTTGCCAAACACATCTAAATTTTCTATCTTGGAACCTACCAGTCCAACTTCTTTACACAATAAAGAACCTGAATGGAGCTTTAATGCTGAGTGTAGTCATTTTCATCTCGGACCATAGGTGTGTGATCTGGAATGTGTGGCAATTTGTAGTCCAGCACCAGTTGGCCATACTATAGCATCCATTCATCATTCCCCATTGTCCTGTCCAGCACTAAATATTCTAGCTAATCCAAGTTGTCTGTTTGACCATGAACAAAATTCTCCTTTCCACATCACCTCATTTAATAATAGGTCTTGCACACATTCATCTCTTGTTACTGGGGCACCATACAATCTATCTTGACTTTGTAGAAGAGCGTTGAAGTCTCCCCATACAAGCCTAGGTTTATTGCATCGAGTCGCTACTTTTAAAAGTTTATTCTACAGGTATGGATGTGTTGGACTTGAGGTGAACACTAAGATATTTTCAATTCTTTGCTGTAGTAAACTTGCTTGTATGTTTTACAATCTATAAATCAGCTGAGTAGCTTATAAGTTACAGTTGTGTTTGCATGCAGTATGATGACTCAAAGTCGCAAGATATGATTGAGCGAAAAATAAAGAATGCGCCTGCTGGTCAAGGAACAGTTAGGATGCTTACCCGCGAGGAATGGGAATCAGTTCAGGAAGTGCGACCAAGAACTCCGTTTGAATCTAAACTGGCCCGTCCAAATGCAAAGCTTAGGACAGGGGAGCCTTTGAAGATGGTAAATGCATACTTCTTTAACCTTTCATTTATCTGGTGATAGGTATTTTTCCTGCTAACATTCTAGAGAACAAACAAAGTGGGTTTGAAAGCTTCCTATAGTTGTAAGACATTCAGGCTACTAGTGGGAATGCTTTTTAGCAGAATATCAATAATGACAAATGATGTTGTAGGGTCTAGAGGTTTATCGGTATGGTCACATTGTTTGCCTGTTGGCCTAGAACTAGGCATGCCAACCTTAGTGCAAAATTAAGGTGGTGTTAGATAGCTAGTCAAGTTTCTATACTAGTGATATTCTACTTTTCGAATGGGTTAGATGCAAGATCTTTTGTTTTTCACCTAAAGTAAGTGTGTATTGTATTAATTATCGGAAAGTAGTTAATACATATTTTCTCTCCTCTTAGTTCCTCACATGCTATCAGAATCTTGTATGATCTTAGTAGAATCTAAAACCCTCATTCCGATGGGCATTACTCTTATTTACCGTGCCCGTTTCGTAATATCATGGCTAATGTCAGTGATTGTTGTGATGGCACCGGGCCTAATCTTGGTGATCATTATGTAGCATCGAGCGTGTTTCTGGAAACCTTTTCAGTGACACCTCACATTTTTTCCGTGGCTTTTTTGGTGGAGCTGCACATCTTTCCAGTAACACCACACGCCTTTTTGGTGACCATTCCTGCAGTTACCAGCATTTATTTTCTTCAGGAGTTGTTCTGGCAGCACGAGTGTTTGTCCACTATTCCTGCAACTACAATGACGATCTCCTGGCAGTCAAAACTAATCTTTTCCCATGACTTTTTGGGCGATGTAAAACAAATTTAATCCATTTCTCTTCTTTTCATTAGCTGCAAACCTATCATCTAAGTTATTGTTTCAAGAAAATGAAATCTTATGAGATCTAGCACTTTTTGGTATAAGCTGGTCCATGCCCCTCTAATATCAGAGATGCCTACACTAGTTGGAGCTCTATGGAAGTTAGAAAATCTATCAGGAAAATCTGGATCATGATTCATGACCCTAGCTTGTATTTTTTGGGTTATTTGGAATGAAAGAAACAGTAGATATTTTGATGGAGTTATAATTCCAATTTGTAAGCTTAAGGCTAGTCCTTTGGTTAGCTTTTTTAGTTGGGCCAATATTTCCCCTGTAAATAACTTAGATTATTACCTGGATTTTGTCAGCTCCTTAGCTCTGTAAGGGGTCGTTTGGTGGGAAGGATAATATCAAATAGTCCTAGGATTAAATTATAGTATCAATTAATTTGTTGTTTGGTTGACAAGTCCGAAATAACTTATCCCGGGATTAAAATTAGTACCCGGATAAGTTATCCCTCCCTTTGGGTGGTATAGTAATCCCGGGATAAAATAAGTAAATGACAAAAATGTCTCTTTCAACCCTTTTGTTACATCACTTTTTACATTTATGAAGGATATTTTTGTAAACAAATAAATTATTCTTAAAATTTATTTATTTTGAATGCAATAAACCAAACACTCAATAAAAAATAATCCCATCATAACTTGAATTCAAACCAAACGACCCCTAAGTTCTTTGTTCTTACTGAGCTGACAGATCCCCCACTTTTTGTATCCTTACTTCTACTAGATGCCTTAATGAAATCTCACTTCATAAAAAATAAAAAAATAAAATGAAATCTTGTGATTCATTGGAGTGTAATCCACATATTGGAGTCAAGGGAAGGTAGCCTAAGAGGTAGTGTGGTTGCTTCCAATAGACCCTTGGCTCAAGGAACAACCGTCCAAAGCAGTCCAAAGAAGAAGTAATGGAAGTACAAATAGTAACAGAATCAAAGGACAAGAAACTATAGGAGCAATACTATGACTACTAACTAGTATGGACGGATATTTAGACGACACACTCTATTATAAGATTCTTGTTTCACTTTATGTTTTAATCCCATAGTCGCCCCTTTTTTTTCTGTTAGTTGTATACCTTCCATTTATCATTTGCACTACCTTTCAGGATCCTATCAGTACTTCTCCTCCATCTCCTTCTGCAAACAGCTTACTCTTGACTAGTCATAGTCGTTACTGACGCAACATTTTCAATGGTTCATGCCTGCACCAAATCCTTCTTTTATCGTGGTATCTGCTCCCTCCCGATATTTCCTAGTGGCTTCTCAATTTTACTCCAACCCATCTAGACCTTATCTGTGTTTGTCGTAACCCCATTATTCCTCTGTTGCCCTATTATCTGCTTCTACCAGTGAATTTAGAGGTGAAGCCCTTTGTCACTGTTATTGTGAATATGGACTTACACTGATATTTATGACAAGGTCAAAATCTGAAACCACGTTAGTGCTTTTGTAAGGTCTCTTGCTAATTGTAATAGAGCTATCATAAGGTCTTTGCATAGATAAATCCAAGGGATCCAGATAAAATTTTAACTAAATCCTCAAGTCCTCGTGTAGTTTATAGTTGGTAAGAGGAGAGGTAGAGTTAGGCCGAAGATGTATTGGGGACAGGTGATTAGACAGAACATGATACGACTTCAGGTTACCAAAGACATGACCTTAGATAGGAGGGTGTGGAGGCAGTGGTGTACGGAAGAATTTTTCTAAGCGTCACCGTTTAAGGGACAAGAATGGCTCAAGAGGGAAATCAATGAAGATTTTGCTTTAGACCTCCAAAAATTTGAGGCCCCATAAATAGTGAACTTTATGAAATAACATTTTAGTGAAAATTAGTGATAATTGAAATTAACGGAAACGATAATTGATAAAAATTCTCATATTTTCATAAAGAAGGATTGATTATCAACAAATTTGTGTCAAAAATGGTTAAACATGTGTAAAAAATGTACTTTGTGCTATTCAACGAATAAGAAGCCTAAAAATAATTACTTTGACAAATATTATTTCAAAATTGGGTAATTTTCAACAATCATCCACACGTAGTATCATGCATTTAACATGAAATCAAGCACAGTCAAGTTTGAACTTATTCAAAATTGAACTTCTTGGTATTTGACATCCTATTTCCTTTGAAAGAGGAAAAAACAAAAATTGGAGTTCTTGGTATTTGCATCTCATTACTTGGGTGCCCAGGGCATGTCTTAGTGTCAACGAAGTGGTTGAGAACCATGAGGTTTCAAGTTTAAAATCCTAGTAGAGGCAAAAATAACACTAGGTGGTTTCTTCACATTTGTCCAACCCTTGGTGGATAGAGTTACCCGTTACTTGTGTTGGTGGGAGGAAGTAAGTAGCTCGTGCAATTATTGAAGTGTGACCAAATTGATCCGGACACTACGGTTATCAAAAAAGAAATTGCCTTTTTTGTGGATTTTGTGTTCTTGTTCTCATGGACCGACATGAGGAAACTTTGTCCTGAGTTTTCTTTCTAAATTGAACTTGCCTCATTCATTTTGATGCCCTAAAGTTTCTTCCTTTTCCTTCTTTCCAGTTAAGAACGTCAATATTATGAAATACTAAATATTGCAAGAATAGGTACCTTGTAATATGGGAAAGATTTGGAGTCCCTGTAATTGTGTAATTAGGAACAAGAAATAGTTTCTTTCCTTTTTCTGTATTACTTGTAAATGCTTATTTAAATCTCAACATGCTTGAGAAATCAAGAAATTCATTCTTTCCTTTTAATGATGTCGGAGCCGAGGGTTTGGGTCCCCGGACTGTTAAACAGAAAGTGAGGAAGAAAGGAAGTTGCAAATCTGGTTCATTGACAGGAGTGTACTGACAAGTTTCAAGTCTCACGTCCCTCTTAGAAAGGCTTCCCAGTCTCCAGCAACCCCAACCCCAAAACCCTGGCACCGGAAGCCATGATTTGTGTCTTATGTGGCATCCATCATCTTCGGCAGAGTTTCATCACAGGCTCATGGGTCTTTCTCCCACAACGTTCCTACCGCGATCTCTCTATCAAGGTCAATCAAGTCCCCTGCTTCATCTTCTATTTCACTTCCTATCGGGTTTGATTTTCTTTCCGGAACCAGTTTGCTGTTGTTGACCTGACCTTGAGTGTTTTCTCCCATATGATGAATTGCTTCTTCCTTTCTACTTTTTATCCTCGACGTTCAGATCTTCCTTTTAGTTTTTCATATTCACAATTTCCTAAAATTGACACGTTTAATGTCTCCAACCCTCGCATAATATGTGATTGGAATGGTTCAAGTTCAGCTCTTCTCAAATTTAGGCCAGAAGCGTAAAAATGATGAATATCTATGTTGGAAGTAGTCGATCGTCTAAAGGCAACCAGCTATATGACGGCCAATGGGGAACTGTTAGCTATATATTTTTAACTGGAAAGTTCCAATGCCTGGTGAAATATTACAAATTAGTTTGAAAGAAACTGTCTATCCAAATAACGGAAGAAGCCTGTAGAAAATGGGAGTACGACATAGTCTTCGAACTTTCTCTACTTGAGTTTTGGTGTCAGGATTCTGTTGGGTTTAGGAGCAGTGCAATTCTTTTGGTATGTTTTATTTGGAAAGTTGTTCCTGAGATCATCGTGTTCTTAAACGTCTTAGTTATCTTATAAAGTGGTAATGTACCATTTATGCTTTCTTGTTCTGATACCTTAACTATTTCCCTCAATAATCTTCCTGGTTCAGCTGCATGACAACAATGGAATGACTATGTTGTTTCATTTGATTGCTTATATGCAGGAAGATGTCAAGGATTGGACAATAGATGTTATAACTGACGCACTAACACGAGCTGAAGAATGTGCTAAACGAGGATCGAACTAAGCTTTTAAGTCGATAACCTAGTTTAACAATTGCTTCTTATGTGCTCCTTCAACCTCAGCTGCAAATTACAACATACTATCAAAAGTGGAGAAATGCTGTTTTTCTCACTATCCAGCAATGTCCAAATTTATGCTTACCAGTATTTACTGTGAATTAAAGTGTGTATATATACTTCAATTCACAAAGATAATATTTTCATTGAAATTAGAGGCTGTATGGACTGAATTTTTCAATAAAAGAAGAGAATTTTTATGGTAAACTTTCTTCTTGTTTTATCGATATCTCGAGTTGTGCTTCAGCACGTCAGTCTTTAATTTGTACGCATTTTAGACTTCTAAATTGAGATAGTTCAATTGATTAATAGGTTCAAAAATTATACTATAAGAAATTCTTTGCAGAAGTAGATGATAAACTTTTTTTTTAATTATAACGACTTCAATATCCTTAAAGTATTTTTACACACAAAAAAAAGGATAAATAAGTAGTAACAAAGTATAGGTAATTAAAGATTACTATGTCACAAGAAAAGTATTTCAAAGATTATAAAAATATTAGGGACATAATTACAAAAAGTTTTGGTTAAATTGGATATATTTTTATAGGTTGGAATACATGAGTTGAGTTCAATTTATGGCTTTCGACTAATTTTGACTTATAAACATTTGATTAGTAAAAAAAATACGTTGATGAGCTTATAAACTTAGTCAAATATAACTTTTTAGTTACGCGATCAATCAAATATAGTATTGATGCAACCAAACACTAAAATTATTTATGCTAATTATTATGTTGGAATAATTATGTCAATGCAACCATCAAATCGACCCTTTCATGTAGTGCCACATTGTAATAGAGTGCAATTACATAATTTTAAAGTTATTTGTCTGATCAGATAATTGATTGCTCAATGCAAGATTGAGCCTAATATAGGAAGAATAATTACATCGTGTAATATTGGTAAATAGCCATTTTTGATACTTGGTATTAAATATTAATCAATATTTTTAAACTTGTTAGCACTGCCATTTAGACAACTCTTTTGAAGTCTATCTGGAAAAAATTATCCTCGATCAATCGATGCTAATTTTTAAAATTTTGATACGTGAAACTCTAACACGCTATTCTAAATCAAAATTTCCAAACAGTAACTTTGATAAACTTCATCATTTTGTGTTCCACTTTAGTAAGATTCATTTTTCTAAAGATTTTATTTTATATATATATATTTGTATATGTTTCATTGGATGGGTTTGTTTTATATAAGTAAAAACAAAAGTGGAGTTCCTTCGCGAACTATTATCAAAAAAATGGCTGTAAATATTTGTAAAATATCATTCTTAGTCAAAATCATATAAAACTTAAATTCTAAAAAGAAAATAAAAAAAAATAAAAGTATATTTTCGTATTAGAATATAAAAATGATGTGACCAATTATATATCACATAATGTGACATTAATTTTTCTAACGCGGATATGCATGTATGGAACACACAATAACACAAGTGCTTAAAATTCTTGTTTTAAATGAATTCAAATATCTAATTGGAACTTCGTGTAGTGGAATGGTCTAGTTGACCGATCATTAAAAAAATAGGTAAATAAATTAACAAGCTTAGATATTAATTAACTATCAAAAAAATGTTAGGAACTAAATACAAAAATCTCTCAAATCATTCCGTTTATTTTTTTAAAAAGTGTGTATTCAATACTACTACTAGTAGTCGTACTTGTAAATATATACGAATAGTATTTAATATTTTTTAATACATATACATATACTTCTTCACACATTAAAGTTTATCCAAAGAAAGGTCTTACAGGTCTCGATATCGAATTTCTTTGGATATGAAGTCGTCTTTGTTAGGAAGTGTTCTACCCCATGCAGGAAGCATAAGTACAGATTTAATCTAATTTCAATTTGAATATTGGACACCAAACGAAAAATAAAACATAATGTTTAAGCTTACCAATTATAGTTTCTAATTAATAGGTTATGTAAATTAGTTGGTTTTCAAATACACACATTTTACTGGTAAGCAGATGAGAGATTGGGAGTACCATACTCTCTCCTTATGTAGCTAAGTTAACTCACACTTCCAACCGTTGAGCAAATATCCTTTTCCACTCTTCTTTAGCTCTCCACTCTCTTTGTTCCCTGTTTCTTTTTCTGCTGATGGAGGAGCTCTGCTGTCATCTCAGTTGACGACCAAGACTTCATTTTTATTAACTTTCTGTATTTGGGTTGCAAGCTATTCTGGATCTGTTCTTGACCCTTTTCGTTTTTGCTGATTTTAGTGGCTAGGAGGGTATATATTCGAGGTAAACAAATCTGGGTCGACGTGTTCTTGAAGGTTCATCTCATGGTTTGACTGATTATTTTTGCGCCAGTGAGTCATTTGGTGAGTACCCATCTATCAGTTTTTGGTTTCTCCCACTGTGTCTTTTGATTTTTATAAGAGCTGATGGTGATTTCTGTTCTAATCTTTTGGATCTAATTTCTCTTTTGTTAGTTTGGATTTGCATGTTTGTGTTGATGTTCAATGAGATCTCATTTGTTACTGTAAAGTGATTCGTTTAACTCAAATCCTTCTAATAGAGTGTAAAGGGTGTATTGCTTTCTTGATTTTGCTTCTGATGGGGATTTAGGGTACTGTTACTGGTTAATTAGCAATATGTGTCTGCCTTACAGTGAGTCTTCAGTTTACAAATGGAGGAATGTTTACCAGATGTAGAAATTGAGGCTTCTGTGGCTTTGTCTGCAAGAGTTGGATTTTCTGATTCAGTAGGACTGACTTGCTCTCTCTCCAGATCTTTGCAGGATGATAAAGAACTCATTTTTGAATTGTTTTTATATCTTTTTGTGGTTAGGAATGGGGATTTGATCATCTCGTGTTCGTGGTTGTATGAACAAGATTGATGTTAAAGGTTGCGCTTTTGGGTTTTGAATTGGGTTCTATTGTATTTGACTATGTTATCTTACAGTCTTACAATTGCAGATTCCAGTAAAATATCGAAAATCAACACATGTGAGTGTTTCCATTTGGGACTTCCTTTTGGACATGAAATTGTACCTCTTATCCCCAATCAACCTGTCTGTAAGCGGTTTTGGCTTGTTACTACAAAAATGCTTGAAAGAGAAATTGCTGCAACCGTGCAAGCAAGTTCATGCATTAATGTTAACATCACACACTGACATGAATGCTTTGTCATTGAATTCAAAGCTCATCGGTGCCTATGCAAGTTGTGGGGATCTAGGTTCTGCTGAGCTTGTGTTCCAAAGAACAACAAACCTGAATATTTTTGCATTTAATTGGATGATTTCAGCTTTAGCATTCCATGGCTACCCTGAGAAATCCATTGGGTACTTCTCTCTTCTTCAACAATCAAGAAATATTCCGAACAAGTACACATTTGCTGTAGTGTTAAAAGTATGTGTTGGTCTAATGGATCTGAACAAAGGAAAGGAAGTGCAGAGTATGATATATAGAATGGGATTTGAGTCAGAGCTATCGGTTGCCAATGCCTTGATTAATATGTATGGCAAATGTGGCAGTACGGAATATGCTCGTTTAGTTTTTAATGTAATGGTCGAGAGAGATATTGTATCCTGGACATCAATGATATATTCATATGCTAACGTGGGGAAAATTGAAGAATCCTTTATTTTGTTTGAAAAAATGAGGTTAGAAGGCATAAAGCCTAATGATTTTACATGGAATGTAATGATCGCTGGATATGCTAGGAGAGGAGACTGTGACACAGCTTTTATGTTACTCTCAAAAATGAGTGAAGAGGGGTTGACTCCAGATTTGGTTACCTGGAATGCAATGGTCTCAGGGTATGTTCAGAGCCACAGATCAACTGAAGCTCTAGCATTATTGCAGGAAATGTTGGATGCTGGAGTGAAGCCTAATGAAATCACGCTCACTGGGCTTCTGCCAGTCTGTGGGTTGATTGACTCTGCATATGCAGGGAAAGAAATCCATGGCTTAGCATATAGATTAGAGCTTTTTGCTAATGTCTTTGTTGCTAGTGCTCTCATTGACATGTACAGTCGATGTGGGAGTGTAGAAGATGCTTGGAATGTTTTCAGTTCTGTTCCTTTCAAGAATGTTGCATCATGGAATGCTATGTTAAGTTGTTATGGGAAGCATGGCAGAATAGAACATGCAATCAAACTTTTTGAGAAGATGCAGTATGAAGGAGTGCTGCCAAATGAAGTAACCTTAACTTCTCTTCTTTCTGCATGTAGTCATGGTGGTTTAGTTGAGAAGGGTTTGAAGATCTTTTGGTCCATGGAGGAGTGTTATGGCATTAGAGCAAGGAAAGAGCATTATGCTTGTGTTATTGATCTTTTGTGTCGTGTCGGGAGGCTGGAGGAGGCTTACAATATAGTCAAAGACATGGCAATAGAAGTTACAGATTCAGTTGTTGGTGCTTTCTTCAGTGGCTGTAAGGTCTATGCAAGGAGAGATCTTGCTGAAAAGATGGCTAAGGATATATTACAGATGGACCTGAAGAAGCCTGAAGGTCTTGTAGCCCTTTCAAACATTTATGCTGCTGAGGGAGAGTGGGATAATGTTGAGAATGTGAGGAACATGATGAAGGACAAGGGATTCAATAAGATGCCTGGTTCCAGTTGGTTGTAGAGGATAGGAATAGCATGATACACAGAAATAGATCTAGGAATGTGACGCCTTTTAAACTATTAGATAATGGTAAGAACGTATAAGATATACTTGCGTTGCTTTTTGCAATAGTGTTGAAAAATGATTTCACTTCCTTTTCAAAAGAACCTATGTTTCAGGAATGAGGAATGTGGTTTACATGATATAAATATACTTCCGCCCTTAACTAAATGATCTGAGTTCAATGCTTTGTGCCTTTACATTTCATAAGTTGGAAATGTTGTTCATCTTGATGGTAGCTTCAGCTACATTAAGTGCAAATCTGTGAATGCCCAAATAAAATAGAGAACCTTTGTTTTTTAAAAACAAGTAGATTAGTGCAGTCTTACTTGAATTTCTTCCTTATTTTGTGCTCCTTGGCTCAAAAAAGAATTATACTGTCACTTTGAAGTGGCCTTTAAGTTATGATATTACGCTATGAAGTCCAATTTTGGGGATTGAGGTTTAGTTTGATCGATTGACTCTGTCAAGTCCATAACTCAATAAGTTAGTATTTTACTGGTTGTTAGGTTTGGTTGTATTCTTTGTTCCATTTTTTCTCTCTTTCTTTTCTTGGATGCAATCTTGTCCCCAGAACTAGCTGTACATTGTATTGTAGAAGTAGCTTATACTGCTGAAGTGTGATCATCTCATCTATAAGCTAAAAGTTACATTGTTAGAGAAGGCATACTTTTAATTATTTAATTATCTCAATACGCCCCCTTTACATGTGATTCTTTTTATTGGGCTAAATACCTGAAAATTCCTTACACTGTGTTGAAATGTGCGACTATCTCACTGTTAGACTGAGCACATTTTTAATTATTTGATCGTATTATATCTCAATAAATTCACTGAGCAGTTGATTTCAGTTTGTGTTACTAGTTCCGGTTGGAGCCATAAACTAATTAGGACTCTTAAAATCTAATTGTTGTTCTAAAAACTTCTGTTTCAAAGTCCAATTCTACTGTCCAACCTTTAATTGTTTCTCTCAACCTTGTCCTAGTATCTGTTTTGGGAGCTGGATTGTTCCTATGTTTCTCACCCTTGATCAGCTGAGTCTTGTTACCCAGTATTACTCAGAAAGAATATAATAATTCCCTATGTAAAAGATCTTTAGGACTCCTAAAATCTAATAGTTGGTAGTGCTGACACTATTTTTTATAGCCTGTACTTGCTGAAATTCCATATTGTCTGGATTAGGTTTCAACATATGAAATCCTGTTTTCCTTAGTAAGAAAAGAGTGTTCCCAATACTGAAAAGTGTAGGAACAGGAGGAGGTAATTCTAACCTAGTTGATGTTTTTTGATTTAGCAGGCAAATGGGTCGAGGTAGAGGAAAGGGTAAGAAACTGACTGATGATCCAGGAAGTGATGAGGAAGAAAAGATCCCTCCACAGAAGAGGAGAGGAAGGCCACTCAAAGATGACATTGATGAAGAAGCAGTGGAGATGATTGAAGAGGATGATTCTGAGAGTGAAAAGCTTGGAATTCAAAACTTGGAGATCAATGGGAAGAAGAGGAGACGGAATACTCGGGTCAAAGAAAAGCATGATTCAGTAAAAGAGGAAAATGGTAATGATGAATCCAATAATGTTTTCCGTCATAGGCGGAAAAACAAGCCTCGCCGTGCTGCAGAAGCTGGTGTTAAGTGCAACTGACCACCACTTTGTTCCTGTTACACTGTAAATCACTTGCATACATTGACCTTGTGGTCATAAAGACTAGTAATTTTCTTCTTGAGATCCCTCCGAGCTAAATCTCTCATGATGATTGCTTCTTCAGATTTCATTTCATATGGGAAAAATACACAAGTACCCCCTCAACCTATGCCCGAAATTCCAGTGACACACTTATAATATACTAAGGTCCTATTACCTCCTGAACTTATTTTATATGTAATTTTCTACCCCTTTTCGGCCTACGTAGCACTAGTTTGGAAAAAAAGCCAACCAGCATTGGGCCCACATTTTTGCCACGTAGGCTGAATAGGGGTAGAAAATTATTAATAAAATAAGTTCATGGGGTAATAGGACCTTAGTATAGTATAAGTGTGTCTCTGAAATTTTGGGCATAGATTGTGGGGTACTTGTGCATTATCCCTTTCATATGCAAAGACTATATATGTTTTGCATTTGATTGTTCTTGTCTAGCCACAGGTGAATTTAATCAAGATTTAAACCGACAAAACGCCCTTCAACGAGGGAAAGCTTGATTGGAACTGTAATGTTGAATTAGTGAGGAGATGTCAATTTAATGACTTCTGAATAGCATACATGTGGAATTTTATTTCAACAAAACCTCCCTACAACATTCGAATATGAGGCCTAAGATTAACAAGTAGATTGTCTCTGTCATCTGGACATATATTTTCCTTTTTATTTTATTTTATGTTTATGAAGATCGCAATAGAATGAATGAAACATAAAATAAACTTGTAAGAAATAATGTGCGTCATGTTTTCTCCAAATAGAAAATGGTAATATAAAAATGTTCCAGAGAAAAAGATTAAAAAAAAAAAAAAAGCCTACTGCCTGCGTTTTATTCACTGTACATGGTAAGCTCAAGTACATTAACGTAATTCTAGATCACGCAAATTCAAATATTGCTCTTACATTCATTTCTTCAGCATATCCTTCCATTTCTCTGCTGACCTTCTCCACTTCATAAATTGCACACTTTTAAAACAAATTTCACACACATACAAGTTTGCAAACCATAGTCATAACGTAAAATCCTGTAATTGAATTCGTGACAATTTTTCTACTACTTCGACTTTTTTTGACTGGATATTAACAAAATATACTGTCAGAACTCAAGAAGAAAGCTTAAATTCAAGTCATATCGTTATGTCTAGCTTAAGTACAGCTTGTTTTGGGAGACATAACTTTAGGATGTCATAAGCACTATATAGTAAATAACATGTTAAAAACCACAACTATAAAAAAAATAAAATTGAATCCACAAGAATAAAGATTCAAGATATCTTCTTTGTTTTTTTAAAACTCCAATAGTGCGTAACTGCAAATGGGTGGCAAGTCTGAGTGTGGAAAGGGTTACACCTTTTATACCTTTAACAACCCGTTTCTTAAGCAGGACATCGTTGATAATATTACTTCTAATAAAAAGGTTAATAAAACACTATTCACACTCTTTTCCATTTAAACATACTTCCAACTAAAAGTAAAAGATTTAATAAGCCCCAGATTGAATTTGGGACTTTGAAAGGTAAAAGTACTAGCAAAACAAATCAACACAATATAAGTGTACATGTTCACATGTTAATGATAATACAAAGAACATAAGCTGAATTACGGGTACATCGTCAACATATTCAACACAAATTACGATATCAATTACAGCCATTTACGAGATTAAAGGCACTAATAACATGAGAGATAATAAACAAAATACATCTTGATTACCAAAACAAAATATTTTAAGTGACAGTAAAGATAGAGAAAATAGAGAGAGAGAGAAAGTACTATAGGGCTGTTGTTCCTGCACAAACAAGTAAGCACCACTTCAACTTTCAATAAGATAGGATGCAAGCACCCTAAGCTATGAATTGTCAAAACGAGACATGCACATCCATCCAAAACTATGCTTGATTGGATTGCTTTTCCTTTTTTTTAAACTTATAAGCCAAAAGTCTAAAGTAAGAAACTCTAACTTGTGGCTTTTCATATATTTTTAGCATTTTAGCTTAAACCAAGTGCTTAAAAAAGCCAGGTTGCTTGGACTCTCCGAAATTTTTGCCACACCCATTCAGATTCTACAAAATGCACTACTTTTAGAGTATCTGACCCGTACATGTAGTCATTTTTGAAGGGTCCGTGCAACATAGTTTATAAACACTTCTTAATTTACTTAAGAAACTTGAGAGCTAGCTTAAGAGCACTTAAAAAAATCAACGTAAACAGGTTCTAAAACAAAGTAATCGTCAGACCAACAATCTAATGTTTTAGGTAAATGGCTTCATCAAATTCTTCGAGGGATCTGGCTCAGCACACATTTCTGATAAACTTCAGTGGCACAAAGGAAAACAACCCAAAATATCCACAACTATGATTGAGCATGACCGAGCTAAGCTCACTAAAACACACAAATTGATCACTAGACACCAGCAAACACCATAGATCTCTTAAAAGTAAAAAGCTCGTAAACTTAAGATAGAGTGATACCTGTGAAGTAGAGTACTTACTAAGCATAGAACAATCCGAGCCTGCTACATATGTATCTATGAAACCAAACTTACAAGACACACAAAAGAACTCCGAAAGAAGGTTCTAGCTAATTCATAGTTCATAAACAGAGAAAATTATAAACTAAGACAAAGCCGAAGCTAATATCTATCTGGTCACACAGTCGTAATTAGAAGTAGCAAACTAGGGCTCTCCAAATCTTCTAGGTGGTGTCCTCTTGCTAGTGATCCAAGATATCTACTCGACCTTGCCTGAGGATGCAGTAACCAAGATACCTGAATGCAACTCCTATAAAGCTTAGGAAAATCTACCTGGAGTAAGGATGGTAACGGCCACTGCCACTATACCCTCCCCTACTTCCATATAAACCTCCTGATCCACCATAACCAGCACCACTGCCAGATTCGTAAGCAGCACCAGGGCCAGATTCATAACCAGCACCAGGGCCAGCTCCCCCATAACCACCATAACCACCTCCACGGCCATATGCTCCTAGCCCACTGCTACTGTATCCCCCACCATAACCACCAGCATACGAGCCAAAACGACTGGAATAACCAAGAGAGGGGTCTCCACGGTAACCACCACCAAATTCACTACTGCCAAAGTCTCCATATCTACCACTGTATCCATAGTCACCATACCTAGATCCAAATGACCTATAAGGAGCAGGGCCAAAACCTCCACTGTCATAACCGCTATATGAGTCAGCAAATCCTCCATAACTATCACCAAATCCACGCCCCCTAGAATTACTACCATATGCAGGAGCAGAAGCTGGGTTTGAGGGTTTCTTTGGTTCTGCCTTCTTGATCTCAACCTACAACAAAGAAGCAAGTTAACCTAGAAGTTCCACCTGCATAATAGCCTGACAGCTGAGCACTAAAGATGCATACTCAATGGAGAAACCTACAAACTTACACTCCTTGCATTAAATTAAACTACCACATATGCAGCAGCTCCTTAAGGCATATAGCTATATGTTAAAAGGAGAAGACTAGGCTGGGGATGCTATGAAAGCGCAGGCTATGAAAGCGCAGGATCCAGCTCCTTAAGGCATATAGCTATATGTTAAAAGGAGAAAACTAGGCTGGGGGATGCTATGAAAGCGCAGGATCCACTATGTACGCACGACAATCATGTCCCAGAACATTTGAGATCATGAAGAAATATCCTACAAAATTTACCTGAGTACCCATCATGTCCATCCTATTTCCCTCAGCCAGCAAATTATCAACTACTTCTTCATTGTCAAACACAATAAATCCAAAGCCTCTAGAACGCTTAGACACGTGATCTCGTATGATCTCATACTCTGTTACTTTCCCAAACTTGGAGAAAAAGTTCTTGAATTCATCTGACAATAAATGTACAAGAGACAACAGTGACAACAGTTTAAATACTTCAAGCTTAAAAAATACTACTGCAACTGCCAGACAACAGAACTAGTCAGTATCAGTATAGAACAAAATGGCACAATGTTACCTTCAGTCATGGTAGTTGGAATGCCACCAACAAATATCTTCCTTGTTTTAAAATCCTTTGAATCAGCAGATCCTTTCGGGATGGTTCTTTTAATCTCAACCTGGAAAAAGAAAATACCACAATTTTGCAAGCCACAATCTTTCAAGAACTTATAATAAGTATCAGCTGAAGCTAAAGAAAACAAGTAATACTCAGAACTCATATAAATTAATGAGACCCACCAACCAAGCTCAGAGTCTCACAAACATATGACTAACTAAATTATGTGCGCATATAGCAAGGAATCAACAATGTTCCAATTCAATTCAAATAAACTGACCAGGAAAAATCAATACCACAATTTGCAGGTGCTTCTAACAAATATGATTTTCAGCTAAAGCGTAAAACTTGGAAGTCTGATAAATAAATACAACCCCTCAACCAAGCTCATGAACTCACAACTCACCAGCATATGTACCACAATTTTACATATTGCAAGTAGTCAACAAAATTCACCATAGTTGTTTAATATTTCAACTCAAATTCGAATACAATTGAACATCATGAAAGAGCTATATAAAGCCATATAAAACTGAAGCTAAACTACTCACTTGTTTGTCATTGATAATATGGTTCTCAGCTATAACAGTGTCTACAACTGTTGGATCCGCAAAAGTGATGAACCCAAAACCTCTGGGTCTACCTGTTTGCCTATCTTTCATAATCACCGAGTCTATTATCTCCCCGTACTTCTCAAAGTACTTCACAAATTGTTCTACACAATTTTCATTAACACTCTCATCAGCAAATCAAAACCCCACTAGCAAGAAACAGTTAATACATCAAAACAAGTTTTCAAAAACACTAACCTCGCGTCGTCTCTTTCGCTACACCTCCAATAAAGATTTTTCTGTTCAACAAAAAACAAAACAACAAAAATCCCTAATCAATACACATCAAACTTCGTATGTAAAACAATAATTTGGGCAATTCACCTACATCTTTTCATAAACAGTTCATTATTTATCCAACAAAAAGAGAAGGAAAAAAAAAATAAACGAACCCCGGACTAGCGCCATCGCCGTAATCGTTCTTCCTGGAACCCATGGCTATAAGATTAGGTGTTGCGGATTTGTCAGATCTGAGAGACTGTAAACGGAAAAGCTAGGGTTTGTGGCTGTGTATTAGGATCAGTTGGAACAAAAATTAAAGTTTGGGGCTTTATGGTGCATTATATACAAAGGCTAGGGAGCTTCTAGAAACTTTCTTGCTTCCAATTTTTGTTTAGGTTTCCGGTGTTAGAATCCGATTAATTTGAATTCTTATAGACCTATTGGGGTTATTCGTTTGACTTTTGATTAAGAATTTATTAATATTGACAATTCGATATCTCTTTATATTTTGCGTGATTAGTTTGGAATTGAAACTTTTGATTAATGAAGAAGAAGGCACATTCAGTGCATTACATATTTTAGCGGGTTCATGTAATTTTTATTATGGTGTCAATAACTTTTTATTTAAAAGAATAATAGAACTAAGAGTCCGTTTGAATTGATTTTAAAAAGTAATTTTTAAGTCAAAAAAAATAAGGGAGATCTTCTTTTGATTTTTGACTTATTTTAAACGTCATTTTTTACTTTGACAAATATTTCCTAGTTAGTTTATGTCATTTTTCACTTATTTCGAGTTATTGTCTAAGTTTACCAAACATTTTTGTTAAGTCAAAAAATGATGTAAAAGTAGGTTTGATCAACTTCTTAAGACTTGTTTAGGTTGTACAAGCTGGAGGAATCACTCATGAAAATATGGTTCAGTCTTATTTCATTATTTTTATTTTAAGTTTAGCTCATAAATTATATTTGAGTGATTAGTTATCAATCAAATATTAAATTATTCGTTAATTGTAGTAAAACTTTCGTTAACTACCTAAATTAAGATCGTATTGATGCGTCAAAATCTCAAATTTTAGGTTCGTCTCAATGCTTAGTAAACTCATCAATTAAATCAATTTTGAAATCAGATGGAATTATTCGTCTTGTGGCTGAATGGGAGAAAAAGATTGGGCGACTGACGGAAGCCTGAAGCTTTAAATAATGACAATATTTTGTTGTTCAAAAGTTTAAAGGAAGAGTCAGGATTTCAACGATAAAGAGATTTTTATATATATATATATATATATAAAAGAAAAGTCAAAGAGTTCAATTATATTAGTTAAAAAAATAACTATTAATTAATACTTAATAATAAGTTAATAACTAAAAAAAAGAGAATGTGCCTAGTTAAAAAGAAAAATTAAAACAAAAAAATAGGTTGCAGGGATCGATCCCGCAAACTACAGCCCACAAAAGTAGATGGGTTATCACTGTGCCAAAGTATATTATATTCTTTGGGTAACACATTTATTATTTATACAGATATTGTATATAAATATTTAAGTATAAATAAAGTTTTCGTCGAAGTTCGTGAATAGCATGACACCTTTCAGAACCATAATAGATTCGTCCATGTAGTCGATACTTTGATCCAGAGATGTCCCTATAGTTTGCTTCACGAGTTTCTAATAATTGCATATTTGCACTTCTTTTTTGCTCTTTCTTTCTCTATACATAGTCTTTTTTTTATTTTTTGCGCATTTATATTAATCGTATATTTTTCACTCTCACCTTTTCTTCTCTGAGTCTTTTTTTTTTTTTTGTAGTTTCTTGTACCAACAAGATATTTGTTCTCTTTTTCTTTTTTTTTTCTTATATTTTATTGTGTGTTTGTCTCAATTATACATCTTTGCTCTCTCTTTTCCTAGCCTTTTTTTCTTGTATTTAGTTTTGTATATTTATATAAAATTGTATATTCTCTTTCTCTTTCCATCTCTTTATGTTGCTCTTTTTCTTATACTCTGTATTGTGTGATAATATATATTTTCTTCCTTACAAGTTTATTTTTTCCTTTCGCTTATTTGATGCATATTTTTAATACACAAATAAATGAATCCAAGTGATACGAAAGAGAACGATTACAAATTATACAAGAATGAATGAATATAAGTAGTACAAAAAATTGATTATACAAGAACGAACGAATATAAGTGGTACACAAATGATACAAGCGCAAATGATATATACAGAAGGGAGATAGGTGAAAGCGTTATACAACCTAAATGCACTCATAAATACAACAAATACATTCTTAATTTATCAAAAATACGTAATACAAAGAAAGGTAAAAATACAAAAAGAAAAGGAGGTGAAAATACAAAATACAATGAGGAAGAAATTGAGAATAATTATTCTTTTGCAATATTCAGCTTCCAAAAACTTAGTGAGAAGATAATTTTGGAACGATAAGACACATTCACTGCGGTATATATTTTAGTAGTTTAATTTAATTTTTATTACTGCATCAATGATATTTTATTAAAAATAATGATTGAACTAAATCAATTTTTATATTTTTAGAAATAAAATTTAAGGTTAAATTTATAAATATGCAATAATTAAGATGAAAAATTTATTTTATAGAAATATCCAAAAATTATTGAACGGTGTGCATATATATATATATATAAACACACACTTTCGCTTTCATACGAGATTTGTTTAAACGAAATTTAATATCAAATTCAACTTTAACAACGGTAATAATCAACACTAATTTATTTTTTATAATTATTTAAACTTTAAGTTTTAGCATAGCAGCAAAAGTCATATTTAATTCAAGCGTATATGAAATAAAACACTTGCTTACTTAATCAACAAACTCAATTATAGATTTTCATTTAAATCTAATACAATTTTAGTAGCCTTTTTATAATAACACCTAGTACAATCATGTGATTATGATAAAAACAATAGGCATATTGTATTTGATATTATAAATCAAAAAATATTATTTTATGTTATTGAGAGTTTTGGATATTAAGTTATATTAAATTTTAAATGAAGAGTTTATATTACTTAACTTCTTACGAACAATAGAATATGCTAAGCTTATTTTTACATATTTTAGAAAGAAAATTTTAAACTAATTAAAATAAAATGTGTTTGAGTAGTTAATATTTTGTTCCTAGAAATGCTTTAAAGGAATATTGAGTAAACATATTTTTAATATTATGTTACATAATATGACCACTAAATTCGTATTTTGATTATTAAAATAGTCTTTAAAATGACGTATCAGTAGCTTTAATTAGTTTGAAGAAAATATCAAATTTCGTGACTAAAAGAATGAAAAATGTTTGACTATCAAAAAATCAATAATTTGATAATGCATTCATCGAAAGATTAAAAAATATAAAATTTTCATTTTTATATTTTCTTAATATCAAAGATAATAAACTATTTAATAGAGAAAATTTGACAACGAGAAAGTTTAACATTCAAATTCTAATGAATATTAAAATTCAAACTAAAGAAATTGAGTAGTTAAAAAAATAAAGAAGAACAAAAAAAAGAAAATGTCAATAGAAAAAGACTTTGTTTAGAATTATAGAGGAAGAAAAACACTAAAAAAATAAATAAATTAGAACAAAAAACCTGGAAAAAAAAGTATATTGGTTATTTTGTGGGGTAAACTTTAGAGTTTTCTTTACGACATGATATTAAGTGTAGTATCAAAAAAATTGATTAATGTAATTTAGAATATAACATTACGATAATTATTATTTATGTAGAAATAAAGTTTCTTTCATGATTGTTTTTATTGCTGTGGAGGAAAAAAATATTTTTTTAATAAAAAATAAATACTTTCAATATTTAGAATATCACATTACGATAATTGTTATTGTATATAGAAATAAAGTTGCTTTCTTGATTGTTTTTATTGTTGTGAAGTTAGAAATCAATTTTTTAAGTATTTCTATTTATTAAAGACAATAATAAAATGTATCACAAAATTCATCGACAAAGTTAAATACAAACACATTATACTTAAGTTGAAGCAATAGGGATTTCAAAGACTTTAAATCGATCTTTACGAATTGATTGATCAATGTTTAGTATTTTATCAGATGCAAAGTTTATGGTGCAAATATCACAAAACGAAAATAATAACATTGTGAAAAATAAATACCAATTGCGAATATATATGATGATCGATGAACTTTTTCAATGATATCAACATTTTATATATTCCTTGAATACAAAAATGTTTTAACTCTTAAGCTAACAAAATTCTCTATTTCCTTGCTACAAAGAAACTTTTAGAATTAAAATTTCTCAATTTAGGTTGGAAAAGACACATTTACGTCGTATGACCATTTGAAATAGATTATAAAGTAATATATTGAAGTTGCTTACTAAAGAAAAAAATAGTATATAAGTACAGAAATTTCATATCTTTTGAGGCTAATTACATTATATCCGAGAAGTTTCCTCAATTACAAAAATTTTAAATTTTTCTTTCCTCTCGAATACATTCCTTTGGTTGTCCAATACATTGCAAATGACAGATTACTTCAGGAAAGGGATGTATTCGAGAGAGGATAGATATGTATCCGAGAGGAAATAGATGTATCCGAGAGGAAATTGGGATGTATCCGAGAGAGGATTATAGTATCTTAAGTTGTGAATATATATAATTTTTTCAACAAAATATGTTAAATTATATTGGGTTTGTATCACGGACCTTAAGATATCTAGTTAAATTATATAGATTGTAATGGACGTTACATGACGTTTTAAAAAATAATCAAATCATATGAAAATCGGTAAAAAATTCTCCTTCTCTCTCGTTACCTTCTTTTGTTTTTCACATATTTTGTTTTTTGTGTTTTTCTAACAATAATATATTTACTCTAGCTCTTTTGCTCTCCCTTTCTCTCTTTCTATAGCCTTTTTTCTTGTATATAATTTTGTGTATTTGTATCAATTACATATCTTTGCTTTCTCTCTTCCTTTCTCTAGCCTTTTTTCTTGTATTTAGTTTTGTATGTCTATATAAATGGTATATTCTCTTTCTCTCTTTATATTTCCCTTTTTCTTATATTTTGCACTTTGTGATTATATATTTTTTCACTTTTTAGTCTTTTTTTTCTTTTATCTTTTTATATACATTTTTAATACAAGAATAAATGAATACAAGTGATACAAAGAGTGAATGATTACAAATAATACAAAAACAAATGAATATAAGTGGTACAAAAAAATTAAATATAAGTGATACTAAAGAGATTGAATACAAATGATACAAGAACGATTGAATATAAGTGATATATACAAGAAGGTGAGAGGTGGAAGCATAGTATACAACCTAAACGCAAGCATGAATACAACAAATACATTTGCATTAAACCTAAAAAAATATGTAAATATAAAAATGACCTGAGGGTAAAGGAATTTTTATGTTGCTCCGAGAGTAAGCTAGGGGTGGGCATTCGGTATTTCGGTTCGGTTTAGAGTTTTTTTTCGGTTTTCGATTTTTGTAAATTGTGTACCGAATATCGAATCGAAATATTTTGGTTCGGTTCGGTTTTTATTATTTCGGTTCGGTTTTGTTATTTCGGTTTTCTTAATGGGCCTGCTTAGTTGGGCTTTTAAAAATTTTACAAACTTTTTTGTTTGATTTTCAGCTTAATGGGCTAAAAATAGTTATATCAAAAAGTCTTTTACTTTTTAATTTTTAATTTTAAATTATAATATTTATTATTTAATATTAATAATTAATATAATATAAATATATATTATAATATAATATATTTCGGTAAACCGAAATACCGAATTACACAAATTACATACCGAAAACCGAACCGAAATACCAAAAAAATTCGATTCGGTACGGTGTTTCGGTTTTCCGGTGTTTATGCCCAACCCTAGAGTAAGCCACACCCAATTAACTGCTAATGAGTGTTTCTAAAAGATTGAGTCGAAAATGTCTATAGAAGTAGATTATCATAAGATCAAGTCCTCAATCAAAATATATTATAATTCAAGTGTCTAATTAAAATTTACACATAAACTTAAAAATCTGACTATGTTTATCTTAATTATTCATTCGTCTTAATTATGTGATGTTACTTAATAGATAATTTTTTTAAAAAGAATATATTAAAGTTTTAATATTTAAAGTAAATAATAAATATTTATAAAATTATATCAAAAAAAGTGCATTAATTAATTCGGGTTGTACTACTTCTTTACCTTTAAATAATAAAATTTGAATTCAAGCTTGAAAGAGAATCCTATTGAAAGTGTCCTCCTAAATAAGCGGCTCAACCTAAATTTAATTGGGGTTTCAATTCGAACTCGAATAATTTTGAATGTCATTTTCAAGAATATGTAATTTCATCGTATTTTAGTAGTGCTTAGGGCAATTTTGATATTAGAGTTGGTTTATTAATTTGGTAGGTTGTGATGAGTGGTAGTGAATTGGTTTATAAATGATATTAATAAATTAAATTATATCCAATAGTTGAGCGCCAAGTATTTAAAAAAAATATTTAAATAGTTTAAATTTGAAACCGTTAAATAAATCATCAATTTTGAACCCAAAGGTGAATGACAATGGTATTTTGGAGTCATAATAAGTTGGTGAAAAGGTCATGTTGTAGTCAATAGGTGAATGGAGGGTAATTTTGTACCATTTCCAATACTTTGAGGGTATTTTAGGCCATTTTCACTAAAAAAAATCATTTTGTTTTAATTTTCCTTTTTCTTCCTCTTTCTTCTTATTTATCTATACAACATTTTTCACCATTATCATTGTTGAAGCTTTTTCACTGGATGTTTGGAATAAAATTATCAACAACAAATGCATTTAATAAATAAATAATTTTTCAATAAACTTAGTTAGAACATATCTAACAAATTATTTTATTTTATTTTTTAAATTATACCCATTAATTAATTTTTTTAAAGTGAAGAATTCAAGAGTAACAAAATCAAAATGAAGTGATTGTTTTTACTTTAAAAGAAATTCAAACTTAATAAAAAAAAAACTAAAATAAAACAATTTCTTTTACATTTTAAAGAAAGATCATACATGTTCTCCTAAAATTCATGAAGACTCAAAATCAAAAACAATTATAAATTAATCATGAAAATTTTAAAGGGAGAAATAATAAAGAACGGGGAAGAGAGAGATGGGGTTTCTTAGGTTGGTGTTAAAATTGGTTTTCTCATCTGCGATTATTTTGAGTTGTCAGCAGAATCATCAAGGGATGAATTTGATCTCGAATGTTCATGACCTATTTAATGTGTATCCGAAATTGTCTAAGGAAAATTCAAACATCATATCAAAAAATGTGGAAAATTGTTAAATTAGTTGAATGAAAGATTTGATTAATTAGAACGTTTTCTTCTAGACTCTACAGATTCAGAGTAGATGAAAAGGTGAGTTAAATATTTATTTTTATGAAATCTCAGAGGTATAGAAATTTATCGAGGTAAAAAAAAAATCATGTTTAGTATAGTTAGGATTGAGTAAATGATTGTGAAAGAAAGATAGAGGAGGGAGAAGAGCTTTTTTTTTTTAAAAAAAAATTATCATTAAATGGTGAAATATCCGTGTCAAGTGCGTGTATTTCAGCACAAGACAGATGTCTGGTATGCTATTTCAGAGAGGAAAAAATTCCACTTTAAAATAGTTCGGAGGGGGTAATAAGATCCCCGTGAAGTATAAGTGTGTAGTTGAAAATCCGAATTGATTGGCGGGTCATTTGGCCATTTCTCATTTTATTTATATACAAATAAACCGTTTATTAACCTAGCAACGACAAACAACAATAATGATACGATCTAATCAAATTACGAAGTTTGACTAACAATAAATATAATTTACTTTTCTTATAAAAAATAATAATAAAAGTAATTAAAATACAAACAATACACTTAACAAGACTAATAACAATAAAATAAAATAATCTCCTTAAAATAAAAGTAAATTAAATACAAAAAAATACCTTTAAAACGATCGGTAACAAAAAAATAAATTAAAGTATTGCATATAAAGGGTCTGTTTGGCCATGCGATATGGTATCATGATATGGAAATCATGATATCATACTATGAAATTGTGAGACTAAATTAAAGTTTTGTTTGGACATGCCATATAAAATTTTGGTGTTGTATATTTTTTCATAAACATAAAAATCCATAAGTTATAAAATTATTAAAACAGTCTCAATTGTTTATTCAATCTTACCAAATAAACAAAAATTTATCTAATCGCATGATAAATTATTATATTGCTATTTGTACTCTACTTAAGTGATTGTTTCATATAACTTTAATTCAATAAAAAATTTTAATATAAATTGTAGTGTACTAGTTTTTAGTATTACTCAACAATCAGTTGATGTGCGTTAAAGTGACTATATGTTGGCGAGAATAATAAATTTTATGTCGGTGAAATTAATAAATTTTAAAAAGTAATGATGTCATTATAAATTTTATTTACATAAAAATTAAATGGTTAGTAGAATGTGGGGTTATTTTTACAAAATGCATCAATTTTTGTATTAAAAATATCTCAAATCAAGATATGGAATTCTCATATCATGTTTTTTGGAGTATATGCAATCGCATCTCATGATATGGAATCATGAGATGAAATCAGTGTAAAATCGCATGTCTAAAAGCCGATTCCATCTCACGATATGATATCGTATGGCCAAACGCTTACGAAGTATTCAAGAACCCTTTTCCTTGAGTTTTTATATTTCACTAAAATATATCATTTTATTTATATACAAGTAAATAGTTTATTAACTCAATCACGACAAACGATAATAATGATACGATCTAATTCAAATTTTAAACTCTGACTGACAATAAATAAAAAGAAATAAATTAGTAAAAAAAAATAAATTAAATCAAATATGAAAAATACCTTTAACACGACCAATAAAAAAAGTAAAAAGAATATTTTTATTCCTATATTAATAAAGTAAAATAAAAAATAAATATAAATATTTGCATACAAAATATTCAACAACTCTATCCCTTAAGTCTTACATTTCACCAAAAAACATGACATTCTTTTCTTCCTCTCCCTTTTTCTCGGTAGATTTGGTGATGCATATATATACAAAATATACACACTTAATAATTGATATATTCTTTAAAAATAAATCTTAATATCTTTATTTTGCATAAAAACTCTATATCATATCGATTATTTCTTGACTTCTCAGTATTAATTAACAATATAATCTCTTTATATCACCTAAGAAATTCATCATTTTGTAAAATGCTTTTAAATTAATTAATTCGATAATTTTCTATCCTTTTACTTTATACTAAATAAACAATTTATTAACACAAAAACAAAAGCGACAAACAATAATGATACAATCTAATTTGATTTTCAGACTTTGACTAATAATAAATATAAAAAAAAATAATTTATAAAAATAAAAAGGTAAATTAAATACAAAAAA
Source organism: Solanum pennellii (assembly GCF_001406875.1). Classification (NCBI taxonomy): domain Eukaryota; kingdom Viridiplantae; phylum Streptophyta; class Magnoliopsida; order Solanales; family Solanaceae; genus Solanum; species Solanum pennellii. The sequence goes on along the minus strand of NC_028643.1, from coordinate 68,899,919 downwards.
TAAGGTTAAAACAACCAATAACAATAATTTTTATCATAATTTTGCAAACAAAATATTCAAAACTCTTTCCATTGAGTCTTATATTTCACCAAAATATATCATTTTATTAATATATGATGTAAATAATTTACTAACTCAGTAACGACAAATGACAATAATGACAACTCTAGTTCAAATTTCAAAGTTTTGACTACCAATAAACATAATTTTTTTTAATTAAAAAGCAAATCAAATACAAAATAATTGTAACGATCGGATTCCGTCGTTATAGAAAACTCAACAGGGAAATTTTTTTGAGTCGAAAAACTTTTATGATACATTCGAATTTTTTCAACCTAATCCAGATTTGGACAAAATCGAGATCTTTACGGTACGGAAAAATCTGGTAACAATCGGGTGAAACATTTACGATTTTGATTGCATAAGTAGTTAGATAACTCGTTAAAGAACCCGTACGGTTTTACGAAATTGCATTCAGGCGTCTGGATACTCGAAATTTTGATCTTAGCGTGGAAGGCATTTTCTGAGTTTTGTGGTTTAGAGGTGTATGGTGAATTGAGAATCTTGGAATCATAGAGATAGCTCTGTCTCGGTTGTCCTGCCATAGCGGGCATTTTTGCCGGGAATAGGCGTTGCTTCGGTGGGCGAGACGCGACTCAATGTCGTTAATATACCCCGAAACGATCTTATTTGTCACTTTTCAATTTCTAAAGCTAAGGAACAAACCTCATGTGACCCCTACTTGTTTTTCACCATTCTTGAGGTTGAATGTATGTTTTTTCACTCCCCGAATCCATTTTTCGATCCGTATAACGTAATAGAATGAGTTAATATGGACAGAGAAAGGTTTTGTTATATATTTTATGGTGGAAACAACCTTGAATTCGGTACGTGAGATCATGGGTATGATCTAGGGTTCATGGAATTGTTAAACATCCGGGTAATTAGTGATTGTGTATTGCTTCTCGTATTGTATTGTTTGTTTGTAGACCAAGAACAAGTGGAACGAATCCGGAAAGGGAATGATCAAGGTTCTTAGGTTTTAAGTTTGTTTCGAGGTAGGTGATGGTTGTGATTGTGTGATTGTGTGATGTATGCATGTTCTTGCCTCATTATGATACTTGTATATACATGAATGTGGCATTATTGATATGTCATAAATCACTCTTGATTGTATAACTTGGAAGTATACTTGTGTTTGTGATTGTGGTGTGTTGATGAATCAGATTGCCACATTTCGACATAACTAACTGGGATCAGTTGCCACGTTCCTACATAATTAACTGGGATCGGTTGCCACGTGCCGACATAAAAATGAGATTGAATTGCCACACTTCGGTGCACTAACAGTTTGAGTTTGGATTCCATGACATAATTGTGTATATTGAGAATTGTGAAGTTGATCGTTGTTCATAAATGTTGACAATATTGTATATGTTGATATATATGCATGTGATTATAATGTTGTTTGACTTGCTTATGTTGCACTTAGTGGAATAACTGCATGATTCTACCAGTACACGAGGGTTGCGTACTAATACTGCACTTAACTCTTAGTTTTGTTGAGTACATAGTATCTTTCGGGGGCTAATGACAGATCTCGCTCAGCAGATCTGTGATAGTTTCGTTCGAATTCAAGGGTGAGCGAGTATCTTCGGGGATGTTTTGGATTCTCTTTGGGTCTATGTCCACATTTCGGACTTAGACTAGTTCGTAGCTGTTTATGACCCTTCTTGTTTCAGACTTGGTTATCTTTTAGTAGTTTTGGTACATTAAATTTCAGGTTGTAGGTTGGTTATTTCCGCAATTATTTAGTTAGTTCATTAGAGTCCTTGTTAAAGTTTATGTGAATTTCTTATTTAGTTTATTTAATTTGTTTCCGTAACTTAAATGTCTTAATTTTTGTTTAGTTGCATGGTTTGAGTTATAGTAGTGGTTCTCCCACCAAAGAATTAGTGTGGGTGCCAATTACGAAAGTCTGAATCATAACAAAAATACATTTACCAAGACTAATAACAATAAAATAAAATGAATTCCTTAAATAAAAGTAAATCAAATACAGTGAATACCTTTTAAAATGATTGATAACAAAAAATAGGAAAACAAAAATATTGCATACAAAATATTCAAGAACCTTTTTACTTGAGTCTTTATATTTCACTGGAATATTTCATTTCATTTATACCGTAAGTAAATAATTTTTTAAGTGAGAAACGACAAACGATAATAATGATATGATCTAATTCACATTTCATAATTCAACGAACAATAAATAAAAACTCATAAATTACAAATATAACAAAATAAAACTAATCAGATACAAAAAATACATTTGACACGAATATTTTTATTGAAATTAATCAAGCAAAATAAAATAAAAAAACTATAAAATATTGCATACAAAATATTGAAGAACCCTTTCCCTTAAATCTTATATTTCACCAGGATATATCATTTTGTTTATATTCTAATTAAATAGTTTATTAACTTAAAAACGACTAACAACAATGATACAATCTAATTTCAATATCAATGTTTGACTAACAGTAAAAAAAATAAAACGACGAATGACAATAATGATACGATCTAACTATAATTTTTATCTTTGACTAGCGATAAATAAATAAATAAAAATTAAAAAATTAAATAATAAAAGTAAATCAAATAAGAAAATACCTTTAACAAGACCAATAATAATAAAAGTTAATATTTTTTCTAAATTAATAAAATAACTATAAATATTGTATACAAAATACTTAAGAACCCTTTTCATTGAGTCTTTATCTTCACAAAAATATATCATTTTATTATATTTCATGTAAACAACTTAACGACTCAAAAACAACAAACGATAATAATAATATGATATAATTCAAATTTTAATATTTATTTCTGAATTAATAAAATAATTATAAATGTTGCACAAAAACTTACTTAAGAACCCTTTCCACTGAGTCCTTATATTTCACCAAAATAAATCATTTTATTATATTCTAGGTAAACAGTTTATTAACTTAAAAACGACAAACAAGAACAATGAGATGGTCTAATTCAAATTTCAATCTTTGACTAATCATAAATATAAAAAAAAAATTAAAAAATTAAAAAAATGAAGTAAATCAAATACAAAAAATACATTTGACACGACCAATATAAATAAATAAATATATATTTTTGAAATTAGTAAAGTAAAAATAAAACAACAACTATAAATATTGCATCCAAAATATTGAAAAAACCTTTCCCTTGACTCTTTAAATAATAATAATGATACAGTCTAGTTCATGTATGAATCTTTGACTAAAAAAAGAAAGAAAAAAAACCGACGAACAACAATAATGATACGGTCTAATTCAAATTTTTATCTTTGACTAACACTAGATAAAAACAAATAATTTACAAAAATAAAAAATAAAAACAAATCAAATACGAAAAAATACCACTAACGTAACCAACAAAAAAGTAAAAAAATAAATATTCTTTTCTAAATTAACAAAGTAAAATAAAAAATAACTATAATATAATGTGTAAATCAAACATATAAATTTTCCTTTTTATTACTAAATATTAAATTATTTGAATATACATAGAAGAAGAAAAAATAAAAGTAAATCAAACACAACAAGTATATGATCAATAGCAAAAAAGAAAAAGAAAAAAAAGTTTTTCCTTTTTTTTTTTACTATATATTAATTGATTTTAATATACCACAAAAAATAACCACTTGTAAATTGATATATTCTTTAAAAATAAAGCTTAATATCTTTATTTAGCATGAAAAACTCTATGTCATATTTTAATTATTTCTTCACTCCTCATTATAATCAGCTTAATAAATTTTTCATACCAATTAAAAAATTCACCGTATTCTAAAATGCTTTTAAATTAATAAGTTTAAATTTTTTATCGATTTATTTTTATACTAAGCAAAAAAAAAATTTAACTGAGAAGCAAAAACAACAAACAACAATAATGATACAATTTAATTCGATTTTCAAACTCTGGCTAACAATATATAGTAAAAAAAAATCAAATACAAAAAAATTCTTTTAAAATAAACAACAACAATTTTCTTAAATCATAAATGTTGCGTATAAAATACTTAAATAACTCTTTCACTTTAGTCTTATATTTCATCAAATATTATATACGAATTATGCAATTTCTTAACTCATCAGTAACACAAATGATTATAATGATACAATCTAATTCAAATTTCAAAGTTTGACCAATAATTAACTTAATTTGGTTTATTTATAAAACAAAAAATAAGTAAATTAAATACAAAAATACATTTAACACGATTAAAGACAATATAATATATTAAATTCCTTAAAATAAAAATTAAAATAAAAGCAAATTAAATACAAAAAAAAATCTTTAAAACTATCAATAACAAAAAATAAATAAATTCAAGAATCCATCCGCTTAAGTCTTTATATTTCACCATAATATGTTATTTTATTCAAACACAATTAAATAATTGTATTCAGATACGACAAACGATAATAATAATAAGATGTAATTCAAATTTCCGTCTTTGACTGACAATAAATTAAAAACAATAAAAATAAAAATAAATCAAATACAAAAAAAATACCTTAAACACCAAAAAATAGAATTTAAATAATTTTTTTCTTCTAAATTAAGTACATAAAAAATAAATTCAAGAATTCATCCGCTTAATTCTTCATATTTCACCATAATATGTCAGTTTATTCAACCACAATTAAATAATTGTACTCAGATACGACAAACGATAATAATAATAAGATGTAATTCAAATTTCCATCTTTGAGTGACAATAAATTAAAAACAATAAAAATAAAAATAAAATAAATCAAATACAAAAAAATACCTTAAACACCAAAAAAAAATTTTAAATAATTTTTTTTCTAAATTAATAAAGTACATAAAAAATAAATTCAAGAATCTATCCACTTAAGTCTTTATATTTCACCATAATATGTCATTTTATTCAAACACAATTAAATAATTGTACTCAGATACGACAAACGATAATAATAATAAGATGTAATTCAAATTTCCATCTTTGACTGACAATAAATTAAAAACAGTAAAAATAAAAATATATCAAATACAAAAAAATACCTTAAACACCAAAAAAAAAATTAAATAATTTTTTTTTCTAAATTAATAAAGTACATAAAAAATAAATTCAAGAATCCATCCGCTTAAGTCTTTATATTTCACCATAATATGCCATTTTATTCGACCACAATTAAATAATTGTACTCAGATACGACAAACGATAATAATAATAAGATGTAATTCAAATTTCCATTTTTGACTGACAATAAATTAAAAACAATAAAAATAAAAATAAATCAAATACAAAAAAATACCTTAAACACCAAAAAATAGAATTTAAATAATTTTTTTCTTCTAAATTAAGTACATAAAAAATAAATTCAAGAATTCATCCGCTTAAGTCTTTATATTTCACCATAATATGTCATTTTATTCAACCACAATTAAATAATTGTACTCAGATACGACAAACGATAATAATAATAAGATGTAATTCAAATTTCCATCTTTGACTGACAATAAATTAATAACAGTAAAAATAAAAATAAATCAAAAACAAAAAAATACCTTAAACACCAAAAAAAAAATTAAATAATTTTTTTTCTAAATTAATAAAGCACATAAAAAATAAATTCAAGAATCCATCCGTTTAAGTCTTTATATTTCACCATAATATGTCATTTTATTCAAACACAATTAAATAATTGTACTCAGATACGACAAGCGATAATAATAATAACATGTAATTCAAATTTCCGTCTTTGACCGACAATAAATTAAAAAGAAAAAAATTACAAACAATAAAAATAAATCAAATACAAAAAAACCAAAAAAAATAAAATTTAAATAATTTTTTTTCTAAATTAATCAAGTACATAAAAAAAAATAACTATAAATATTCATACAAAATATTGAAGAACCCTTTGCCCTTATATTTCACCAGAAAATTATATCAGTCTCTGTTTTCTCCCTCTCCCTTTCTCTCTGTAGATTCAGTGATACATATATACAGAGAGAGATATAGTTGGGGTATATACTAAAGTAGAGAGTATTAGTGGGGTTGTAGTCTTTGGGGTGGTGAAGATGAGCAACAGTGGTATAGTTGGGGGATTAGCTAGGGTTTCAATCCCTTCTGGTATGCGAAAGACGATCCAAAACATCAAAGAGATCACTGGAAATCATGGTGAAGATGAGATATATGCAATGCTCAAGGAATGTTCTATGGATCCCAATGAGACTACTCAGAAGCTTCTTTCACAGGGTTCATTTTTATATCTCTCTTTCTGTTTTTTTTTTTTTTAAAATGGAGTTCTTTGTGTATGTACTTAGCTGTCACTTTACTGAATGAGATGGGTTTGATCTTGATTTTTTTTGTGATCTGTTTATGGGTTTTGAGTATTTGATACAATGAGTTTTTTTTGGAGAGACCACTTTCTTCAATTTTGATTTTTCCCCATTTTCTCTTTTTTGGTTGGTCTTCTGCATGTGCCTTGTACTCAATTGAATGGCCCTTGGTTTTCTTCTTCTTACCTTTTCTGTTCCTTTCCTTTCTGGTGTTTTGAATTTGGGGTTAGGGGCAGAATTCAATTTTGGGTTTATTAATGGTGCACTTGCATATGTGTAAAAGGGCTGTCTTTAGTTTATTATTATGGTGTTTGGGAAAAAAACCTTCTGATAGATGCAATCACCCTTCCTCCTCTCTGCAAAAAGGAGGGGTGGGCTATGTTGTTCGGACTCTTCACAACTGGGGGGAGGGGAGGGGGGAGGGGTAACAATCTGCTTTTAGTTCAAGATCAGTTTTTTTAGCAAATTATATATGGTTTTGGGTTAAAAATTACATTTTTGCAGCTATGATTTAATGTACAACAGGTTGGTCCTAATGTGCCATTCACAGTTTTTGATAATGTGGTCTTTTGTTCTCTCTTTTTTTTTTCTTTCTTTTTGGGTACCTTTTGTGTTGGTGACATGACTAGGTTTCTTTACTAAATTCACGTAAGCTTTGTTTGCAGATACATTCCATGAAGTTAAAAGTAAGCGTGATCGGAGAAAAGAGGTATGCCTAGGAACTGATTTGCTACAGTCGCTTCTTATCATATGAAAAAATGACGACCTTACTAATTTGCCTGTAAACGTCTTATGGGAGTGGTATAGGCATGAGTTGTCTTTCTCTGTTATTTTGGGTGAGAAATTGTGAAATAATGTAGTCATCTGTATTAGGTGCCTGAAGAGGTTGTTGTAGTGCTTACTCTTGGTCTGTGGCTGAAATACTGGTTGATAAATGCTCATTGGTGTAGGTTCTAGAGTCTGTGTGGAATGGGCGAGTTATTTATTCCCTGAAACACAAATTTAATAGCATATCTATAGACCTGTCGCTATCACATAGCTGTCCAGCATTTGCGAATGCCATCTGGTGTTCAACTGCTGTAATCGTAGTTGCAACTTATCTTGCTGTTCTGCTAGTACTGATTAATGCTTGGTTTATCAGAAAAAGGTCCTGATCTAATAGCTATGCATTAGCACCTTAGCAGAATACATTCATCTTTTGGCTCTTAAGGAACTAGTGATTATCAAATGGGTTACTTTGTTCGAGGACTTATGGATTAATCCGATTTGGTATAAGCATCTTGCTTGGATTGTGTTGTTGATTCTTTTGACGCCTAATAAATGAAGAACTGTTTTGGGTTACTGTAGACCTTTCATCTTATCTTTCGCACTTTTGGCCTCAGAATTCAATTAAGGAGTCTGCTGAACCAAAGTGGAAACCAGGCATGCAGGGCAGAGGTAACAAAGGGATTCGTGGAAATTTGACTTCTCGTCATGCTTCACATGGTAAAGAACATGTTTTTAATCTTTCTGCATTTTGGTAGTCTCTTGTGATATTGCAGAGCCCGGTTCCTCATTTTGTGTTCTTCTGAATCTTAATTTACGAGCCCAACTTCTCTAACATACTCAAGCTACTTCCTTTTCCATCTATTCTGATGTGCCCTTCTTGCTAAATGACTGAAGGCTCTGATTTCTGAGGTTTAATGTCTAATCTACAATATGACACTTTATTACAATATTTTACTTTATTTACACATTTCATCTGTTATTTAAAATGCATCTTAACTGATTTTGACCTCTTATTCAGGCATTCTTGCCACTATCAGTCGTTAAAAAATTGATTTCACACTTGAGGCCTTTTCATTTCGCTCATAGAAAGAGCCTTTATATCTCTTTTAGATTGATCTTATGTTCCTCTCATTCCTTATCTACTCATCCTATCATGTGTATGTTTTATCAGATGTAGGTGGTGGAAAGAATGGTCAAAACAATATTGCCAATCAAATTCTTGACAAGAGTGTCAACTTATCTACTGTGGTTGATGTTGAGGCTAAGAATATTTCAAGGTGGTATTCGATGTTTACATTTTATTTTTTTTGCTTTATTGGAAATTGTTGCATATGCATGATACCTTGATTGCCAGGGTATTGCCATTCATAGTAGATTACAAAAAAAAGCCCTTTGACGACTTCGGTTGCCTAAATTATCTGGTCTTATTTTGAAGGACTAATTTTCATTATTGTTTTCAGCTCATCAAGTGCTGCAGTAAATGGACCTAGCGATCTAGCTTCGGGGAGCAACATTATCGTACAAAATGCTCATGCTTCCCCAAAAAGAGAAGTCAAACAATTTGAAGCAAATACAGGCATGCAGACAACTACTGCTGATTCCACCAAAAACAGATCAGCTACAGGAAACAAAGATGTGCATGGTCAGCGGATGCCAAACACCGGCAATTCTTCAAGAATGCTATCTTCACCATCTCCAACAGGAGCTTATCTCTCAGCTTCAGATCCCGTGCTCTTGCCATCTCAAAATTCACGTCCCGCTGGTGTAGTAGGCACAGTTAGAAGGGAAGTTGGGCCCCAGTATTCTGCGGTTGAGCATGTTTCTCCTAAATCCAATGGGAGCAAAAAGACAACTGGTAAAAGCTTTGAAGACTTAGTAATACGAAACTGTTATTATTTGATATAATAGGTGTTACGATTTGTGTAGTTATATATTTTACTATACCCTTTTTGTTTTTTAAGAAGATGGACTTGTCACTGCTCAATTTATGAAGCTTATATATTTCTTTCCCCTCACCTCCTAGTAGCAGTTTCTGCTGTTGGAAGCTCAAATATCCAAGTAAAGACGCCAAGCAAATTTCAGGGGCCTGGAAAGAATCAACTTCCGGAGTACTCGCAAACTGCTTCTTCAACCCATAGTGGTTCTTCCTCTAGTAGGCCGTCATCTAATTACAACAATCGGTCACACACGGTTGGTCCACAAAAAGGTATAGTAATTTAATGTGATATGTATGTTGTAATATTGTTTTGAAGCCCTAACTTCTCAGACGATTTACTAAAATGATTTTGTTAGTGCTTTTGTTACTATTGCTGCATAGTTTGATAATGTAGTTCTTGGATTTTGCCTCATAATTACCTGCATAATGTTCTTCTTCCTTTCTTTTTTGTGCTTGGGTAACGGGAGATGGAATCATAATTTAATCAACTCTCAGAAAGAGCCTAATCAAGAAAAATGCAGAGAATTTTTTTGCCATTCCATCTATCCAGATTTTTTTCCACAATTACAGTGTATATTTTAGCTTCAGAAAAACTATAGATTTGTGAAATTTGCAGTGATGGAAGTGGTATGGTGTACTTTGATAGAGTAGAATACCGGAAATCGTTTTTCACAAAGAAAAATACTAGAAATCTTCAAGACTATTTATTCACATGTACCAAATCTAGTATCAGATGGTGCCCTTTTTTTTGGGGTGGGGGGAAGCCGTAAAGTAGATTGCCAAAATAAAAGTTTATGGTTAGTTATATAGGTGGCGTAAGTATGAAGTTCAAAACTTGTGACTTGGTTCAAGTGGCTGGGACTTGTGTCTTTGGTCACAGGTTCGAGTCGCACGCAATGTGATCTAAGCATGGTATTTAAGTGGAGAAGAGTAGAGGGGAGAGTCTATTTTCCCCGAGTTCCAAAGGCTGCGTCCTAAGGGTTGGCCACGGATGGATTTCTCTGTCATGAAAAACTTGTGAAGTTCAAAACTTGTTAGTTATATTATGAGTTTTCATTTGAAACATGATTATTTTGGATGTTCTGGGTTGTCTGTTTATATTTCAAAGGTAGCAGTTAATACTGATGCTTTAGAACCTTCCATGCCACTGCCATGTAACAGAAACAAATGAATTGATTCGCAAAGTCCTAGTAGGGTGGTCTATTGTAGAGATGAGAAGTGAAGAATATTACTTTTTAATCAAGAGAAGAGAATGAAAGTAAAGCTATTATTCCAGTTCATGCCATCCCCCGTAAGAAGTTCTTTGATTACGTAATGCAATTTATCAAGAAACAGTAAAGCCAATTCCCACAAGAACATTTGCCTGTGGTTAAGATTGCACATTATCAAATAAAAAATATATGACAAAGAACACTGCAGAAGATTGAAGTGTAGCATCTCTGCTTGAGATGCTTTTGTGAAATTAAAAAAAAGCTTTTGCATGTCTCTACAATGAATAGAGAGTGAAACTTTTGGATCAGTGATGGAGATACAACTTTGATCTTCTCTTCATAAAAGAATATAGAAAAGGTGCTTTTCATGCTACAAGAATATTGAATTTTTGAGTTCTTGTTGATTTGGTCATATGAGCTGAAATTGAGATCAACATAGCTTAAATGAGTTGAACTACTGGAAACTTAAGTTTTGTTTGCTTATCTTTGTTAACAATATATAATTATGAGCATCATTATAAAATGTTTGCGTGAAGGTCCCTGGTTCTCTAGCCCATTTCATATTGTACATACTTGGATTTTTTTCTTCTAAAAAATAGTCTCATCTGGAATTTAGCTCAAGTTTGAGTTTCCCAAATCAAAATGTTGCATCAGAAATGTTTAAGTGCAACATGTTCACGTTCTCAAAATAGAATATTGGCCGTTGACTTGTTACAAGTCATCCGGTCCTTGCATAAGTGAAGTTTGCTGGATACTGCCTGGTAAAGATTAGAAAGTATTGATCTCTGTGTAGATACTTGTTTGTTTTTACTTCCGAAAATGTTGTATAGTGTCTAGAGTTTTTGTGTTTGGTGTGCTTGCAACTCTGTCACTAGATGACTAGAGTGTTCCCAAAATTTGAACCTTAGTACTTTAGTCTCCTTGCTTGTTTGTTGGTTCGAATTCACTTGTTAGATTGGAAAAGATAAAGAATGAGTTTAGCAAATGGAGTTTGTCTTGCCCATCTGTCCAGTAATTCACCCTGGAAGCATGACACTGTCTTCTATGTTTTTCTACACCAGGTCCTTTTAAGGAGTGGAAGCCAAAGCCTGTAAACAGTAATCTAGCTCAGGGGTCTACTCTTGCTGCTGCTGCTTCTTCATCTGGTGTGTCTACGGTTTCTGTTGAAGTCAATACTCTGTCGCAGGCTCCTGCTTCTGTTCCTGAAACAAAAGAAGTCACTGAGGATCTGCAGAAGAAGTTAGAGAAATCACACATTTCAGATGTTGAAAATGTTATTATCCCTAATCACCTTCATGTTCCTGAGTCTGAAAAACTTGGGTTCTGTTTTGGAAGCTTTGACTCTGGCTTTAGTTTGGGCACAAGCACAAATATTGCTCCTGAGCATGATGGAAGTCCACCACTTTCTGAATCTTCTGAGAGCATTGAAGAAGCTGCAAGTGCGCAACTTCCAAGGTCTCTCTCTCTCTCTCTCTCTGCTGCTCTCCCTATGATATGAGAGATTATTTTTGCAGTAATTTCTGCTATATCTATACTTATCAACCAAGAATAAATAACTTATATTGAATTTTTTAAGAAGTCTTTTGGTTTCGAATTACAGTTTCAACAGTAGTATTAACGGGTTAACCCAATACGTGCTATCAGTAGATGATTCAGATACACTCTCTGCTCCCCTTGTTCCACTCCTGCTGTCACAGTTCAGTTATTCTACTTTGGGTTGTGCCAGGTTTTCCCAAAGTTGGGTCCACCTAGTTAAGAAAGATAGGTATCTTTGGACCCAATTTTCCCATAAAAATAAAATTCTTCTAAAGTTTATTCTTCTCTCCATTTTTTTATGACTGAGAAATCTGGGGCCAACTCTTAGGTCCAACCCAACTTTCAAGACATAGGATAATGGGCTTTCCCCTCAACCCTTCTCCACTTAAATATCATGCTTAGTTCGCATGACGCAGGGCTCAAAGATGTGACCCAAGTCACAAATTTCTCAACCTTTTCCACTTGAACTGAGCTCTTGAGGGATTCTTTTCTCCCTTTTGGACCGATATATATTGTGTATTGGTAACTGTGAATCCCCAAGGGCCGTAGTGCAAGTTGGAAATTTCGTGGATAATGAGTTCGTCCTTCTACACTTTTCAACTTAAATATAAGAGGCTTTCTCTGTTGTAGGGTTCAAACCCTGCCTTGCGTCTAACCTACACATCATGCCCTGCACTCTCGCCTCCAGACCAAATCCTGGGAGACGACCTACTTGTATATTCCAACAAAAGACTTCAAGTCTCAACTTAAAACAATGTCTAGTGAAACTAGGACACTTTGACTGTATAAAAGGAGTAACTTAGACTTAACTTGACTACTGACATTCAGTGCTTGAAGTATCAAGTGGCACAAGCTTCAGTTTTTTTAGTTTCAGGGCTCAATCTTCAACACTATAATACAACTTCTTAGTCAGGTCTTATCCTTGCACTCAACTTGTTTTCTGGTGCTATTCTTTAGAAAAATCTTCGTGGATACAGATATTCAAAGGCTTGTGTGAATTTGTTTTGGTTGGGGGTGTGGTGGTGGGGTGGGATGGGGGCATTGTTTCTGTAGCTTTGAGAAAGATCCTCATTTTTTCAGTTTTTTTGTGCATGAGCATGTTTGCCTCTTAGTTTTTTTATTCTGGACTTGCTGAAGTCTGTTCTTTCCAAATCAAAATTGGATTCTGATTCATGAATAGATTTGCAGGTCCTCCAGTTCTAACATTTTTCTTCTGTATGAATACATGCAGTAATCAAAATGCATCAGCTGCTGCAGAGGAAACTGGTTATCCTGATCAGCCTCTATCTTCACATGGACAGGAGAGTTTGCCTGCAAAAGGAGATGGTAATATCTCATCCTCTGCTCCAGAGTGCAGTGAACCAAAGCAGGAGAGTCTGCCGGCGGGCCAACAATATTCAGTTGTTCATACATCCCCCAACTATAATTTTGGATTTGCGCCACCAATGTTGAGCAATCAGCTCCCACCCTTTGAAAATTCTGAATCTCAACCTCGAGATGTTTCTCGTCTTCCAAATTTCCTTGTAGGTCTTCATTCTATGATTTTTTATCTACCTATTTTTATAATACTTTCTGAAGCCTCAAGGTGTCATTGGTATAACAAACTTACATGTTGGTGCTTTAAACATCACAGCAGTTTGATTGAACACTTTACTCAGTGTGTACTGGTATTACCTCAATACGTGTCAGGGACCTAGTATATTCATATGTTTGTTCAGTTGTGCTTGGTTTCATAGTGATGGTTGTAGGAACTATATTAATAATAATTGCCTCTCCGAAAATGATTTGACATGTTCTTAGAAACTGCATCAATGATAATCAATACGTGTTGAAGCATTTGCGTGGTTAAGCTTAAGAAATATACTTATATACTTCAGAAGTTTTACATCTATTCCTTTGTTCAGGTTCAGCATCCGATTGACCCAAGCTACTATCCCCACTTCTACCGTTCAAGTGCTGATAGTGATGGCCGCATTTCACCCTTCCATTCAGCAGGTGTTTCTACCCAGTACAATGTTGCAGTTGGGCCTCCACACACTTCTCAATCTCCTCAAGAGGTTAGAATCCAACTCGGCTGAGTTCTGGTTTATATTTTGTCTCAAATTGTTTTTCTGATCGTGGGGAGAAAGATAAGCAGAAGGGGGAAGGGAAGAGAAGTGTGTGCTAAGGGTTAGGGTTCTGGTGTTTGGCTAAAGACCTAGAAAAGCTCTGTTGTCCCTGTATGCTTGAGTCATAATTAGTGCCTAGTTGATTCTTTAGTTTTATTATGCTGGCACAGAAGGCATTCTCTACAATCTGAAATGCAGCTATGGATATGCAGCGTACTGAAATTCAGAAAAGATCAATATATTTTTGGATTATAGTGAAAATTCTCTAACCTCTTGTAGACATAATTCCAGATGATAAACGTGAATCATATTCAACCAAATGTTTTCTGAATAACCATGGAAGAGCTATTAAATCAGATTCTATGTTAAATTGTGAGGGCACCAAATTTCCTTTTGCTAGAACATGCTTTTCTGAATAATATTGTAGGAGTTCTCATTAAGCTGCTGAGCAAAGACTGAATATATTTATTACTTCTCTATATGCACTAAAATATTGGTTTGGATGCTCTTCTGTTCTTTTTAACAGATCAGTCTTGATTTAACTTCTTATGGTGATGTTCAAGTAGTTTCATGGGAAGTCTGCTTAATAAAGAATGCACAGAGAACAATTATTAGTTTAGGGATATCTCACTTTACTGTGATGGTTTGATGTGCTGGCTTCAGTTGACCCACTCCTAGAATTGTGCTTGTATTTATTTATTTGATTGTTCTGCAGGGTGGGAATAGTCCTGCTTTATCTGCAGCAGCTCCAACTCCACTTGTGACTCAAGCTGCTGGGCTTATGCAGAGTTCTATAGCTGTACCTCAGCAACCTATCCCCGTATTTCGACAGGCTACAGGGATGCATCTGCCCCATTATCCTCCAAATTTCATTCCATACGGTCACTACTTTTCACCATTCTATGTTCCACCAGCAGCCATCCATCAATTTTTAAGCAATGGTGCATTTTCCCAGCAGCCTCAGGCTGGTGGTATATATCCACCTCCACCATCAGCTGTTCCCAGATACTCACTTTCGCAATATAGACCAGGAGCTAATGTGGGAAATCCAGCTCACATGGGAGTGCCTGGCACTTATGCGCCATATGGATCCTCTCCTGTCAACTATAACCCTAGTTCATCTACAACGACTGGAAACCCTGCTTCCAATGAGGATCTTTTTGCATCTCAGTTCCAGGAGAGTAATGTCTATGTGAGTGGACAACAGGTTGGCTCTATTATCTGCTCTTAGCAATGTTAATGATTCTTTATGCTCCATTGAAATATTTCATGAGAATGTGTGCATCATTATTGCTGAGAATAGTGAAAACTGTGGTATTTAGAGCTTGAATTGCTTTGAGTGGTAGTGGTTAGGCTGGTAAGAATTAAAGCCGAAAACTGATCAGTCTAATCTAATTGGAGCACATTATATCAGTTGGGTCTCTAGGGAAGTTGAGAACCCCATCAGGAAGATCTGGACTATGGTCCCAGCTTGCATGTTTTGGTGTTTTTGGTGTGAAAGGAATAGGAGATGTTCTGATGGGGGTATCAACTCTCAACTCAAATATGTTCGCTCAAAGCTATTGGTTAGCTGGCTAACTTTTCTCCAGTAAATAGTACTGACTCGTTCATGGATTTTCTCAGTTCCTTACTGCTTTAGCCTTCAATTATTTTTTTTTGGTAATCTGGACTGATATTTCCTCTTTTGTTGTAACAATTGCATCCAATGGAAGCTCTTTCTAATGAAGCCCCACTTCATCAAAAGAAATTGGAGTACATTAATTTGTCAAATTGAGTTTGATCTTAGTTTTGTTTATAACTGCAATACATCCATTAATACTATATGTACTTTATGTGTTACCAGTTGTCCATTTCCTAGCGAAGTATATGCTAATAGTGGCTTTGGCTTATCCCATGTCTGCATTCTAGTTGAGGGAAGAATTCTGTATTTCTAAAACAGAGATAACAATTAGAATTTCTGAATGTGATTTGTTGTTGCCTCCAGAATAAGTTGGCATACTGGTTTTCTTAGGCTTCAACTTATCTTCCCTGCTCTAATTAAATATCTTGTACCATTGCCTCAATGCCCTATTCCCTTGTGAAATAGCATTGTCAAGGATGTCCCTGTGTCAATTGATTTCCTTTCGATGCCCTATTCCCTTGTGAAATAGCATTGTCAAGGATGTCCCTGTGTCAATTGATTTCCTTTCAACATTTTTTTAATATTTATCATCTGTGTAAATGTTTGAAGAATGTGATTATAGATGCGACATCTCTTTTTTGCAGAGTGAAAGCTCAGGTGTGTGGATTAATGCGCACAATAGAGATTTATCTAGTTTGCAAGCAAGTTCGTTTTATAATCTTCCTCAGGGTCAAGTGGCTCTAACACCCACTCAACCAGGTCATGGAACTTTTGCTGGTGTTTATCACCCAGCTCAACCAGTTACAGCATCAACTGTTCATCCACTTCTGCAGCAGTCCCAAACAATAGCTGGTCCAGTTGATATGGTTGGACCAACTGGCAATGTTTATCAACGGCCTCAGCATGCACAGATGAACTGGCCAAGTGGTTATTGAGGAGCTATTCTTTTGTTCGCAAAGCATAAAACAAGAAGAGAAAATTGTCATTGGAGTTTTTAGAGTTGCAACATGTTTTGATGTGGAGGAATGGTTCCAGCAAATGTTGGGAAGAAGTGTGCAGTCTAACTGTAAATTAAGAAGGGTGTGACATAGAAGAGAACTTCACCAAAGGTCTCTTCTTTGCTTGGACTGAGGATTTGAATGGTGAATCCTCCTGTAACTGATAGTGGCAGATTTTAGTTGAGGCAGTAGTTATATGCCGATTGGTTTTGTTTACAACTTTATAGCCTTATATAGTTCGAACTTTTTGGTAGAATAACCATCAGTGGTTAAACCTTTTTCTTCCCTATATATTTCTTCCTTTTGATAGGATATTAGGTCTCTCGAAAGCAATGAGGTTTCTCGGGTTTTTTTTTCATACATCCTGCTTTCGTTCGTATCTTTGTACCTGTAAATTGATTTTGAGGAACTGTTGTAATTGGTGATTGGTGCAAAGAAAAATGCAGCGTTATTCGCAGTAAATTTTGTGGTGAATTTATACTGCTCGAGTTTGTTGGTGATCTCTCGTGCAATTCACTGTTAGTCTAGGCACTCTGGGAATGCAGAAGACAGAAAATATGAACTGTCTTCCTATTTGCAGTGAATGAAATGTTTGTTTGTGTCTTTGTGAGATGATGAATGCCTGGATTTGCTTAAGAAATGCCTGAATTTGAAGAGAAACAACGTGCAAGTGCAAGTTACTTCACATTGACAAATGTACTAGTGGTGGGATGCATCGACAACCTCTTAAACTTGTCAAAAATTTTTATTTAGACATTTATTTACGTCAGCATCTGAACACATGATTAAGTGGTTCTTTACTAGCTTTCTTTCAAGGAAAAGTCTTTGCACTTGTTCTCAACCGTCTTATATGGATATGTCAACTACACAATATGTTACTTTTAATAACATTACATCAACCTCAATTGGAATAAGCTCGAGATGTTATGGCTTATTGAGGCTAATGTACATGTATAATCGGAGGAGTTGGTATATTTTAAGTAGTTAACTTATGAGAACATATGGAGAAACTTTTCTTAAGTTTCACTTGGCAAGTATTTAATGAGATCAATCGATAAATGCGATCGTTTAAATGAAATTTTCTATGTGTTGTGCCAAATAAGTATGTCTCGGAAGTGTTATTGCTAGACATCCAAACAAGTGCAAGACAACAACAAACTATGAGTCAAATTATAGGACAAAGTGCCAAGAATATGAGACATGTCATAAGAATAGTACATTTATATTTCCATAGCATTATCACTTGGGTCCATTGGACCTTGGAAACTCAAAACTATACCTAGAATTAAGAGCATTTGGTCGAAATATAATCATAACTATTAATACAATAAGACTAGACGATTTGAGAACTATCATAAGCTTGTCAACAAGAAGCTTTGATGAGGGAGAGGGGATGCCTTCTCATATAAAAGCCCAACACAAAAAAGACTATGCTAAATAGGAAAAAAACGCGATAAAAAATCTCATATCTAATTATTTATACTTCAACTAAATGCAAAAAGACTAACTCTACATATACACACATGTATTCTCATGAATCTTATTAAAGGAATTAAAAAAAAAAGAAGAAAATTTTCTTAAGTTTAGGAGATTTAATGATTTATTATAGGTATATACAGTGTAATTTTCCGATAATCATATGGCCGCCATCAATTTAAAAAACTATTCTTACTTGGTTGAGATTAACCAAATTAATAATAGTATATTTCTAGGTATAATTGGTAGGTAACCAAACCATTTATCAACATATGAAGTGTCCAAAGTAACTTTAGGTTTGGAAATCCTTAATATATTGTTGTTGGGAAAAGGGTAATGGATATATGGTATATTCTAGCCAAGTTCAAGGTGCTGCTAGTTTAATATCTTCCTTCGTTTCGATTTATTTATTTTAATTTGACATGATAAAGTTAAAAAAAATTAAAAAACACATTTAAATTTCATTGTCTTAAACTAACGATGTGTGTAATGTATCAATATACCTTTTTAATCTTATAACTTTAAATTACACTACAAATAGAGGATATGATTTAAAACATTTTTTTAAAAAGAGACAAACAAATTAAAACAGAAGTATCTTCTTCTATATATATATATATATATATAAAAGGAGTCCACAAAGAAAATCAATCATATACTTGTTGGAACTTAGTTTGGTGACTACTTTTCTTGTAATATTAGTATTACCCTCTCTAATATAATTTCATCCTAATTAAGTAATTTGATAAAGGAATTTTCTAATTACTCTAATAAATCAATTATACATCACAAATAGAGTATAGAATAATATATTTCCATATTATGATCGACACTAAGCTTAGCCTATATGTCATGACATTTCTCCGTTTTTATTTAATGTTCAGTATTTATTTGAAAGCAATATTAATTTGAATTTATGGTATTTTTTTATTTGTCGTTTGATTTATTCTACCTATAAAATATTGTCTTTTAATTTATTTTTATAAAAAAAAACTATATTTAGAGAGAAAGAGAAAAGACTTGCACTGTAAAAAATAAAACTTTCACCGATAGGCTAAAATATTAACAATCAATCAAATAGACTGTTAAATTCTCATATACTTTTATGACTTAATAGGATCAAATTCTTCCACACTATTCATGTGTAAATTAAAATTATATATTTTTCATAATACAACTTTACATAAACTTCTTTATATACGTAATCTTTAAAATTTCTTTATCATATATTATTATAAGCGGGAAGCATCAAAGTACATGTTGGATTACCATTTTATCATTATATTAAATAAAAATATTTAATTATAAAAATATTAAATAATAATCATATCATATTGTACTTAAAATATATATTTTTACATTAAATAAATACATTAAAAAGATAATTATTCATTAATAATCTTCTAAAGAAACTGTTATTTCTTTACATTCCCCATCCTTGTCTTTTCATTTCATATATGTGTTTCTTCTTGCTTTTTACATTCTATTTTATTATGAGTTTGATAGAGAGCATTGAAACATTTTTCTTTTGAATGCTGCATTGTGCATGTTATTTTAAGTTTTTTTTTTATTTTGTTTCTTACTTCTTACTTATAATATAGTTTATGATGTTTGACTGATGTTTAAGATTTTAATCTCTGCTGAAAAATAAAATTTGTAATTTTGTGTCAATAGCTTATGAGATGATTTTTTTTTTGTTATAGGGAAAATCAATTGATGAGATGCTTCAGTGTCGATCACAAAGAACTGTACTTCGAGTTGTGCCAATACAAATGGGGTAAGTCACTTTTCGTTCTAACATGATTTTTTTGTTAGCATAATTCTTTGTCTGTATTTTTTATTGTTATTATTATTATTATATTTTGTCAATAGTAGGTCAAATTTATTGAATTTTCATATGCAGATTCACGTGAGTTATTTGTGTATAAAGCTAATTAAGTATTGAATTTTGATAACAACCATCATAACCCAATAAAAGTAAAAAATGTATTTATGAGTTTTGGCATGTTGAGTGATGTGATATTCAGCTTCACTTTCTTTGTTTGAATTTAATTTTTTTAACGGAGTTTTCATCCAAAAGAAAGAAGGGAGGATAACAACCCATGTTAAGAAAAAAAGGAATGAATACAACATCATATTTTGGTTATTTTACTCATGAAATTATATTAACTTTATTTGCTTTAATTTTAGTTGATTATTTTAGTTAGTTGATCCATAGTTTATTCCTCCCTTTCTCATTCAGAATTTATATTACTCATCACTCAAATGTCATAATATTATTTTTATCATATTCTTTTTTTATTTTTCAAGTACAATTTTAGCAATACAATTCCACAAAATATAAAAGAAATGTTGAATTCCTTTTCTAACAAAAATATATTATAATTGCGATGAGTCATATCAAATGAAGTTTGTTTAGAAATGTAATATTGATTGTGGTGGTAGGACAAGGGTTTAATTGATGATATGAGTGTATCAAGTTTGTAATTTATGAATTTAATTAACTTAATTATTTTTTAATCAAAACATAATATCTATATAAAAACTATTAAAATTTGATAAATTCGTATCAAATTTTAACTCATAAACTAAAATTAAAATCAATTTAGTACTAATTAAGAATCTTCAAGATTATAAGGGAACACACGCAACGTGCGTGTCCAAATACTAGTATATATATATATATATATATATATATAATATAAATGATGCTTAAGTTTATCCTAATTTTCAAATACACTATACTTAAATAACTTGCATATTACTTCTAAGCATAATTATTTCTTATTCTTAATCAACACCTTCTCCTCTTCTTCTTTTCACTTTACTAGTTCAACAAAATATCAATCAAAATAAAAATGAAAATGCATAATTTAAATAGCTAAAAAAATTTCCCTCTCCCTTGACGTAATATTTTTTTAAATTATTTTATTGAACTCTGATTTAATAGTTGTACATAATAAAAATTCTCTCGTATCTTAATACTCCATTTTATTTTTTGAAAAAGAACTTATTTCCTATAAATTATGTCTATTTTTCTTAAGTTAAGAATTGAGATAAATAATATAGTTCTCCTTTTTATTTTATATTTTTGGATTGAAAGGGAAAGGGTAGTTAATATATATTTATCTAAACTTAAGGGGGTGTATATGTAAAATAAGTAAATTACCATGAAATACGCAAACACTCAAAGAGTCTCAAATAGGTGGTACAACCTCTAAATAGAAAAGTACAACAGTTGAATCCTGAATAAAGTTGTTCTTCATCTGAAAAAAAAAAAAATCAACAGAATCTCCATTGTTGAATACACCCTTTGAAAGAGAGCTCAAAAGGGTGTCAGAAAAATGGTAAAAGAGGAGATATTGATGGAAGAAGAAGAAGGAGGAGGAAAATGTAATCTTGAAGAGGAGGAGGAGGAAGAAGAGGAGGAGGAACAGAAGAAGAACAGAAAATGCAAGAATGTGATAGAGGAGATAGCGGAGAAGTTGAAGAGTGCAGTGGAAGAGGTAGAGAAAATTGAAGCAGCTAGGGAAATTAGGAAATTGGTGAGGAAATCTTCCTTTTCCGGTAAGACTCGTTCAAGGTTTGCCGCCGCCGGCGTTATTCCGCCGTTGGTTGATATGCTTCAGCCTTGCTCTTATTCTCTACTTGCTCGTG
Source organism: Solanum pennellii (assembly GCF_001406875.1). Taxonomy (NCBI): domain Eukaryota; kingdom Viridiplantae; phylum Streptophyta; class Magnoliopsida; order Solanales; family Solanaceae; genus Solanum; species Solanum pennellii. The sequence goes on along the minus strand of NC_028643.1, from coordinate 68,878,212 downwards.
AAGCTGCTTTATTAGCTCTCCTTAATCTTGCCTCTCGTAATGAAAGGTTCGTACTATTAAACTCTTTTTTTTTTTGAATAATATATATTTGTGGATATTTGTTATATGTATGAAATTGAAAGACTTTTGTGGGTTAGTTTGAAAATGGTGTTTTCTTGGTCTAGATAATTTAGATGGTAAGGATTGTGATTTTTTCCCGGTAAAGTTGAAAATTTTGGATGTTGAGTCTGGGAATATTTATTACTGTGTAAATGAGAAACAAAGGTGCTATTGGATGAAAGTGGTGGATTTAATGTAAGTCATACAAATTCCTCTTTGACAAACAACAATCCTTTTAACTGTAGGGGAAGCTCTACATTAAGCCTTTGGTTTAATGGAATGGGTCTTGTACATAAGAATAGAAACCAGCTATACAAGTCCCCTCGGTGGACATCAGCTTCATACGGAAAGAGCTTTCTGGAACAATAAATATTAGTTATCAGAGAACAGCCAGAGCTGATTCGTCAGGAATTTTATGTTAAAAGTACAATATCTTTACTTAGTTATGAGTTATTGTCACCTAGATGTCATGATAACATTCACGATTTAGTTTTACTTGGCTCATTGAGTTTTTATCTTTAGAAGCACATTTCAATGTGTCATCTTCTTATTGGTGTTTTAAAAGGTCTAAATGAAGTGTGGTGCAACTGTGAAATTCACTTGAAAGGCCGGGGGAAGCAATGAGGTGAACATGCCCTAACTGATAGTTCATGAGCCCAGGAACGTCCCGCAAGCGATAATTTGGTCCAACAATGGGGAGGTTGATGGGGGGTTTCTTAGTTGCACCCTGAGGGGAGGGTTCTGGGAGCTATGGGAAGAAAAGGAACAAGACACTTATACAGGGTTAGCAGATAACAAGAACCATACCAGATAATATTTAGATCATTTCAGTGACCTTGAGTTCATATGCCAAGGAAGAAGTGGCCTTGGCTACCATCGCCACCTCCTGTGCATGAAGGGCCTTGTCTCTCTGGCAAAACAGCAATGTAAAATTGTAAAATACTCGTAGAGAAGAACATAAACCTAGAAGCTTCTCTGACAAATGAGCTATTGGGTCGAGCTGAGACCCTAAATTGGCCTTTAGAAGTCGTGCTTCGCGCACCGAAAAAGATTTCTTACCAAAAAATTGCATTTAGAAGTCGTATTTAGTGCTAAACCTTTGCTCGTCAATGCCTGTTTGGAGCCAGAAAAGAAGTTTACATTTAATGTGCAACAACTACGATTTCAAGGTATTAGTAAACTGTATTCCGGAATCTGATTGAGATTTTGAAAGGTTAAAAAGTTGTGATCCGCCATAGTGAAGTTCTTGCACCGTTGCATCTCACTAGAAGGTGTCATCCTGTTTCTGTAATATCTTACTTTTGGTCAGGGCAGAATACATCTTTCCATTTTCGTGTTTTATTTGAAAGAGGAAAAAAATCATTCTTGTTAGGCATTTGAATGAACTTCTCACAGGCTGTAACTGTACAATATTTCCATGCTCAATCATCTTTGTACGCATCATCTCCTGATGTATCTACTGACACAAGGGAGGGAAGCTTTTCTATCTCTCCAGGTTGTGAAACGGTTAGATAATGTTATCATTTGTTTGACATATAATTTGTTTTTTGTCCTGTCCTCCCCTAGTTTCTGTCTTTCCTTTTCTCTGAAGTTCTTCAGGTGTGTTGGGTATGGAGGAAAACATTTGGCAGAAAATGTTTTTCAATTTTCCATCTTTGGTTGGCCAAATTTTTTAGAAAATATTCTCTAGGAAAACAAGTTCCAAATGGGGAAAATGACTTCGCTAGTTGAAGTAGGGAACAAAAATTCTACAACATTTCACATTAATTGTGTTCTCCCCACCATCCAACACACTTCATCTTCACCCCCACCCCTGTAGCCCAATCCCTACCATCCACCCCGCACCCTCACCCCCACCTTCCATAGTATTTGTCTTAGATTATATACAAATGCTTCTAGGATAATATTTCTTGCTTGCGTACTTAACACAAGAAAATAAGTAGAAACCTTGGAAAACATTTTCCTTCGTAGTGAACCAGGCGAACACACCTTTTTTTTTTTTCTAATTATTTTGTGTTCTCTTGGTGTACTTCCAAATCTTTCTTCACCTTGTTTGTTAGGTGATTGGTGCTTTATTTCCTTGAGAGTTTCCTTGTTATTGGTACAATTAAGATGTCAATGCTTAAGACACGCTGTGGTTATACCAAGAATGGCCAAATGTAGCCATGATCTGAAGCTTGATCGTCTGGTTTCATAATTACTGTACCTTTTCTTACATGTAGATGTGGTTAAATTGTTTGTGTTCTGTTAATTTGGCATTGGAGATTCTCAATAAATGTGGGAGTAAAGATGGATGATTATACAGAATAGATGCTCACATGGTCATATTTTCCTCTTTACTTTGCTCATGTAAGCAAGAGTTCGTTTCAGCTAAGGATGGTTTCTGCGTACTTGCCAACAACAGCCCTGGTTAGAAATACCATATAATGAGAATGTCCAAGTTCTCTCTCTCTCTCTCCTGACCTTTCTGTAGGTTTATTTTAACAGTCCTTTGGTATTCTCTCTCTCTCTCTCTCTCTCTCTCTCCTGACCTTTCCGTAGGTTTATTTTAACTGCTTCTTTGGTATACTTGGACATATGTGATATACAGTCATTGTTCTTTTTGAAATTCCCTTATTTTGTAATAATTGCTTTGATTAAAGGATAATCAACTTATCTCCTTATATTTCTTTTCAAACTTATCAGAAACAAAATAAGGATCGTTGCATCTGGTGCCATCCCTCCTCTTGTGGAGCTCCTCAAGTTTCAAAATGGCAATTTGAAAGAACTAGCAGCTGCTGCTATTTTGACATTATCAGCTGCTGCAGCCAATAAACCAACAATAGCTGCATCAGGAGTTGGACCTCTTCTGGTGCAGATCCTGAGTTCAGGAACTGTTCAAGGAAGGGTTGATTCCGTCACAGCCCTCCACAATCTCTCCACAAGCAAAGAAGATCCCAAGTTGGTTCTTGATGCTAGAGCGGTTTATCCACTAATGAATCTCCTCAAAGACTGCAAGAAATATTCCAAGTTTGCCGAGAAAACCACAGCGCTACTGGAAATTCTCTCTAATTCTGAGGAGGGAAGAGATGCAATTACAAATGCAGATGGTGGAATACTTACTCTAGTTGAAACTGTTGAGGATGGGTCACTCATCAGCACAGAACACACTGTTGGGGCTTTGCTGTCATTGTGTCAAAGCAGCCGAGACAAGTACAGGGAACTCATTCTCAAAGAAGGCGCCATTCCAGGCCTTTTAAGGTTAACTGCAGAGGGCACACGTCTAGCTCAGGAAAGAGCTAGAACACTTTTGGACTTGCTTCGAGACTCTCCTCCTGAAAATAGGTTCTCATCCTCCACATTGGAGAGAATAGTATACGACTTCGCTACACAAGTTGATGGAACAGATAAAGCAGTTGACACAGCCAAGAGATTGTTGCAAGACATGGTTCACAGAAGTATGGAGCTGAGCATGAGTCGGTTACAGTTAAGGGCTTCATCGTGTACCCCTTCAAAGGTGCAGTCTACATGAATTATTAGGTAGTTTCAGGTTTTCACATAGACCAGTATACAGCTTAAGAAAACAGCAGCTATATATGTAAATGATGGACTATATTAGCTCTTCTTCCTCTGCCCGATTTTATGTGGAAAGACGCGGAGTTGCAAAGGCCATATGACCGGAAACTAGTAGCTAGTACATGCTGGTGGTAAAACCAGTGGTCCTGTCTAGGTGATTTTCTTGACCTCAATGAGCATTGTACATTTCTAATTTAAGCACACATTTGTAAAGTTTGCAAGTACTTGCACATTGCCATTTTTTCCATTTTTTTTCAAGTTTAAAATTCTATTTTAGTTTTTAAAATGACAAGTATTTTTTTTTTTAAAAAGATAAAATGCATCGTAGATCATTCTCGACCTTCTTTATTTTCGATAAAAGAAAAATGTCATGATAAATACTTTAGCTCAATAATTTTTAACAATCATTGCAAGTAAAATAGATTGGAGAGGGAGTAATGATTTTCGATCTCTAGTTATTTTATACGAATAAGGTTTCTATTTTCAGGGGCGGGTCCACAGAGAGTCAAGTGTGAACCCACTTCATTGAAAAATAACTATCGCATATATATATATAATTAATTAGTTTTTAAAATTTTATATGTATATATTAACTTTTGACTCCATTAACACTAGTGTGATCCTTGGCCTAGTGGTGAAATGAACCTACTTTGTGAAAAATCCTGAGTACCTATTTTTATTTGCTAAAGTTCCACATGCTTACAAATAAATATAAAAATTTGAAAAAGAAAAAATTACAAAGTAAAGGCGCAAAGGTAGTAAGTCGGGCCGGCCATATGACAAAACTATAACTTTCAAATCCCTCTCATTTTTCGAGAAAATAATTCGCTGTGTGAACAATTCAATTGTATCTTATATATGCTCTAAAGGCGACACATAATCTTTCTTTCGAACGAATCTATCTTTTTAATTCGAAAAATAGACAATATGTTTGATTCAAAGACATAATTTTTTATGTCTCGAATAGACCCTCACTAGTCCAACTAATATGTGTCTTCCGACTAGTCCGGCTAGCTAGTGAGAGGATATTTTAGTCAATAAGAAAACCTAGGGGGTTGACACTAGAAATTTTCGAAACACGCATAATGCTTATATTGTTCCGTGATTTAGGCCTCACTCTATTCGCTAATCACATTTCGACCCCCGATGTTTTTGTCGGTGTACATAATTAGTAAATTAGCATCACTTCACTGATTACTCTCCACACACAGACAGAATGAAAGAGAAGTACTGAAATCTATGTTCAATCACCAAGCTGTATGAGGTAAAAAAGTAATCTTTATACTGTATTAAGTTGTTTGAAAGCATAACTTCAGCTTTAACATAGTCGATTCTTGTTTATACTTACCCAGATCTATGAACTCTTGGTTTTACTTTGACAAATTTCATGTTTTTTGAATACCCTTTTAGTCATTTTGTTGAGTGGTGGTAGTAGTCTAATTATATGTTTTGTCCATTTTACAGATTTAGTTCTTGTTGTATTTGAAGCTTTAATGCTATAGTGAGAAAAAGTGGGGAAAAAATGTTGGGTCGGCCTTCACTTTTGCTGTCTAGGAGTGGAAGTTTCAGGCCAGAAAATTTGGGTCAAAATGCAATGGCTATGATTGGGAATCTTTGTTTTACTATATTTGTAGTTGGGGTTTTGGTTTTCACTATAATTGCTGCAACTTATCAGCCTGAAGACCCATTGTTCCACCCTTCAGCAAAAATCACTAATTTCCTTACTTCCAAATCTAATGCTACATTTAGAGCTGATGATAGTGTTGTGAGGACTGGTGAGGACTTTCTTGGTGTTAATCAGACAGCGTTTACGACGTTCATTAACCTCAATGATGTTGATGTACCGGAGAATGCTGATGGTGGTGGTGTCACTGAGAATAATTTGGACTGTAGTGGCAAGATTGATGATCCTGTTGATTGCACTGATCCGGATGTGTTTCATTTGTTGATGAGAGCTGCCATTGAGAAGTTTAAGGATATACATTTTTACCGGTTTGGGAAGCCGGTCAGGGGGTCTAATGATAGTTCCTGCCATATGGCGTGGCGGTTTAGGCCTAAGGAAGGGAAGACTGCTGCCTTTTATAAAGATTACCGGTCTTTTGTGGTTTCTAGGTCGGAGAACTGCACCCTTGATGTGGTCAGTATAGGTGATTATCATTCTGGTGGAAATGCCCGCAAGAGGAAGAGAAAGAACAGGGCAGGGTCTGACAGAACTCTTGGTAAGCTAGATGAGGGATTCGAGAAGGTAACTCCTAAGACAGAGGGTGAACCTATTGCTCTGCCTGTGGTTGGGGAAGCTGTAAATGACTCACTTCCTGTGGTGGAATCGGAGAGTTCATTTGGCAATGGTAAGTATTTGATTTATTCTGGAGGTGGGGATAGGTGCAAGAGCATGAGCCATTACCTTTGGAGTTTCATGTGTGCATTGGGCGAGGCTCAATATCTGAACAGGACCTTGATAATGGACTTAAGTATTTGTTTATCCAAGATTTACACTTCATCTGGTGTAGATGAGGAAGGAAAGGATTTCAGGTTTTACTTCGATTTTGAGCACTTAAAGGATTCAGCGTCAGTCCTCGATCAGATCCAGTTTTGGTCAGATTGGGACCAGTGGCATAAAAAAGACAGATTAAGTCTTCATCTTGTGGAGGATTTTAGGATTACACCGATGAAGTTATCCGGAGTGCAGGATACTTTAATCATGAGGAAATTTGGTTCTGTGGAGCCAGATAATTACTGGTACAGGGTATGTGAGGGTGAAACGGAATCAGTCGTTCAACGACCATGGCATCTGGTATGGAAATCAAGACGATTGATGGACATCGTCTCAGCTATTTCGTCGAGGTTAAATTGGGATTATGACTCAGTTCATGTTGTAAGGGGTGAGAAGGCAAGGAATCGTGAAATGTGGCCACATTTGGCAGAAGATACTTCTCCCGAGGCTCTACTATCTAGCTTGCAGGACAAGATCGACGACGGTAGGAGCCTGTATATAGCAACCAATGAGCCAGATACATCCTTTTTTGACCCTTTAAAAGACAAGTACTCCACCCATTTCCTTCATGAATATATAGATCTTTGGGATGAAAAAAGTGAGTGGTATGCAGAGACAACAAAACTTAATAATGGGAATCCAGTTGAATTTGATGGGTACATGAGGGCTTCAGTTGATACGGAAGTTTTCTTTAGGGGTAAAAAGCAGGTTGAGACATTTAATGATCTCACCAGAGACTGCAAGGATGGGATCAATTCATGCACTTCGTCCAGCTAATTTCTGACTGGCGTTTGAAGCTTTACTCTTGCAGTTTTTGCGTAAATCTATACCATACTGTTGTTTTAGGTAAGCTTGTCCGTAAGTATCTATTTTGAATAGCAATTACAGATTATTTCTTTAGTTGTACCTCTTTATCGTGTAGTTTCATTGTATTCGGTGTCTGCTTCAAGCTTGTATCATTTCATTTGGTAAGTAATAAGAATCTCATTTGTGTTTCTGACTGAAAATTCAGTTGCATTAATCGTGAAATTGTTGTTTGATCTCATTTTGTGTTTATGCGAATCAAAATGCTTCTCTCAGGCTTTGATTCCGGAAAAATGTGAATTATCTTTATGGCTAAATCAGTAGTTAATGTGCATTCTTAGCATATTCCCTTCTCCTCCACAAGTAGAACTTGAGTACTTGACAGATATGGAATAACTCGATGCATCCTTTATTACATACTGCTACTCGTTGGCTTGTTGAAGATAGATTCATGCTTTTCCAGTGTCATCGGAAATAGGTAAATTGACAACTGAGTCACGTATTTTCAGTTCCCGCAAAATCTTTGCTTCCAAGTAAGTAGCTAGACTTGGGTCATTCTGAGATTCTTTGAAGATGATCCAAAACTGAAGGGAACAGAAGGTTTCAAGTTTCAACTACTGCTACTATTATTCATCCTTCTACTTATAGAGTCAGCTTTCTTATTGAATTTGTGAGATTGTATTGCCAGCATTTGCTATGATTTTGCAATTTACAGCTGAATTGTAAGATATCTGAGAGCTTATTCCTGTCTTTACAACTCCCCAACACCACTGTGAGTTCCCATCTGCTCTTCCAAATATAGAAAGGAAAACACCTAAGGACATAAGCTTCTTTTTTATCGTTGCAGTTGAGACGAGGGTCCTTTAGAAAAACAACATCTCTACCTCCACGCGGTAGTGGTTAGGTCTGTGAGAGATTTCACTGGGTATCTTGTTGTACCTCAGATTGTGGGAATCTAGGTGACTTTTTTTTTGGATATTATCAAGATGGCCCAAACATGTTTATATAAGAAAATAAGACTTCATTTTTCTTAGGATTATCTCAATCCATGCATTTTTTTGGTCTGCCAATATATTTTAGTAATATCATAATAAAAAGTAAAAAAGGGAAAAAAAAATAGTGGTGTGAAAAACAGAAATGACAAGAGCCTCAGGAAAAGCCAAAGCATAAACATGAGAGGAGAAACTAAGAATTATTCCTGGAGAGGAATTGTTTTTTCTTTTGGAAGGAATTCTTCTTAGAATCCTTCTTCTTCTCCTTGATGCATTTTCGCTTCCAGTCCGTAATCAGATCTTCAAGCTATCTAAATTGGACTAAGGAAGAACAAAAAATCTTCGGTAATCATCAGGTAAGACGGAATCATTAGAAATACGAAATTGCCTAAAAAAAGGGAGTTGATAAGGGAAGAGGTCTACACCCATTGCCGTAGCTAAAAGGTTCCCTCCTTTTTCTCATATTTCTTATTTTATTGCAAACCTTTCAACAAAATTCTCCCAATCAGATTTTCAGGTATTAAATGTTATGTTATTATCTTCATATGATTTTTTTTTTAAACTCTGTAATGTAAATGCCTTTTATTTTGAATCTTTAATAATGGAAAATTGGATCTTAATTTTGATCATGGTAACATAATGTTAGACATATGGTGGGAAACAAGATACATAATGTTGACATACGATTATGCGTTTTCATTTGGACTCAAGGAAGAAAAAGACCACCAATTTCATTTGGAAAAGTGAAAAGAGAAATTAAAAAGCAATGGAAATTAATCTTCTTCATAAATTTTCTAGTTTATATCCTTCTTACTTTTCTCCGTCTTTGTCCCTTAAAGGCTGATGCTCGGGCAACTTGCATGCACCTTGACTATTGTAGTTGTGCCTATAAGGAATGGGGTGGGGAACTCCCTTCGTTGGATTTTTTTATCTTGTTTTGAATTATTCTTCTTCTTTTGACTTATCTATGGTAGATGATGAACGTGAAAATCTTGCCTCCATTACTGGTGACTCATGACAAATAATACCAACTAGTACCCTCTAAGCGGGTTTTAGCCCCTATACATGGTCTTACGACTTCACAAGGATTATACAAAAGATTATTGTTCTCTCTTTTGCAGTCCACTCAAGAGATGGCTAAACAATCAAGTGTGAGTGAAGATACAATTGAGATTGGAGGACCTAAGAAGAAGTTGATTGTGCCAAGCAGTGTCTTGGAGGGCATTAAGCATATGGCATCTTCAATGCCATCCTCACCTTCAGGCCAACCAAAGAGCGCAAAGTATAACTGCTTGTGCTCACCAACCACACACGCGGGTTCTTTCAGATGCAGGTACCACAGGAGTGCTAGCCTGACTCGAAATAGCATGTCCGTCGGCTCGAAACTCTCTGAACTGGCTGCTGAAAAATGACTCAAACGATGCTGGAAAAATACTCAAAACTAATGTTTCATATCTAGGGTAATTCTTACTGTCCCTCCTATGTCATTTCATCTGTAATTAAACATGTAATAAGGACTAAAGTTTTCTGTCTCTGATTAGTTGTGAAGTCATGGAAGAATGCTTGGTTGTACATTATATTATTTATTGGTTCAATCATTGCACATGCTTTTGCCTAACCCCTCCATCCCCACCCAAAAAATGTTGTCAAAAGTAGTGCCTGGGTCAACATTTTTTAAGAATCCAAACAACATAGCTTCCCGGACACCCTCTCAGAAAACACATAACTAAGCAAGCAGAAAAAAACCATTCATGATGGAAAACATCATAGCAAAATTTTCCATATATTATGTACGCGAATGTATGAATTCTTGGTCGCAGTAAAGAGACCCGTCACTCTGAGAGGACGCCAAGCATTACAAATACGAAACTACCCAATGTCAAAGATCAACCATTGCATGTACACTACTAAGCTGTACACCAGGACATCCTCAAGATGTATACTAGTGTTATAGCCTCGATAAATTTCTAACCTCACATAGGACAAGTATCTTCTTCGCCTTCTTGAGACATCATGTAATTCCTGCAAAGTGGACAAGTTACATTCCAGTACTTGAGCCACTTCTCTAAGCAATGCTTGTGGAAAACATGGCCACATGAGAGATGGTTTATCTCTGCATCAGGCTCAAAATCCGTCAGGCAGACTGAGCACTCTTTCTCAGCGTGGTTAGAGATACAGATTGAATCATAACGAATTGCAGGGGTACGGCTTCTGAATTCCTCCATATATGACTCTGATGGGCTTCTGCGACATTCAAACGAGTCCAAGGAGCCTTCGATGGAATAATCGTCCCATGATGCAATGTGGATGCCAATCACATGAAGGATCGATCGGACCATCTCCTTGACAATGGAGATGGATATGGCTGTGTTCACTAGAATAACACAGAGCACTCCTGCATCTGCTGGAGTTGGATACTGTGAGAGTCCCATACTGGATTGGAATCTAGTCATAAAACGAAAAATCAACCATTAATTAGTCATATAGAAAAAACTATAAACTGACCAATGAAAAAAGTGCAGTATAGTTTCTCAAACAAGAAGACCAACACCACAAGCTTCATATTCTTTTAGCAAAACAGTCTGTCAAAATATATATTACAACCAAGTGACATAAACTCATTTAGCTAAAAATGACTTCCCAAAATTGCTAACCAGATATTCCAAGTAGACTGGAATAAACAGCCTGCTCAGGGGAGGGTAGAGTGTACACAGACTTACCCCTACCTTGGCGGGTAGAGAGACTGTTTCCGATAAACCCTCGAGTCTCGACTAAAGAAAAGCAAAAAACACACCATTTATGTAGACATATGCAGTAACAACAACAGGATAGTAAGAAAATAGAGGCATAAGGAGACAACAAGACTAGTAATTGCTTCTAGTTATGCAATATTAAGGTCAAGATGATCCAAACAAAAAGAGGCCATCCAGAACAGAACTTCTGAAAAAAGGAGTTTTTACCTAGGCTGAAACTTAAGAGATTTCTACTAGCAACAACTTCTGGAATAGCTGACTGAACTGGACCTGCATAGAAACAAGAATCTATAAGTCAATTATGAGGAAAAGTTAAACAACCCACAGCAGTGAGACAATTATAAATGGAACATACTCCTCCAAGAAAAGCATCAAGAAATGAAAATTGGAGCTATGTTACACATCTCAAACTAGAAATGGAAACCCCATTGATTAGAAAGTCCTCATCTTCCTTTAAAAGTTCAGTTTTATTCCTTTGAAAAAACAAATCTTTATGAACATGGATCCAAGAACCAGAAAAACTTCTGCTAAAAAACTGTAATAATTTCATTTTCCTGATACCAAATGTAAATAGACAAAGGAGAAAAAAAAAACCCTTTTCAAGATAACAAGGAAATCTCAGACCACAAATTACAAATCATGTAATAAAACACCCAAAACCAGAACTTTTCAATATTGAATAAAATGTGAAGATCCAAGGTAAATCATCATCCATCATCAAGAAAGACTAAAATATGAGTAAAAAGCAGTTCAAAGAGACAGAAGCAGGATATACAAAACAATTCTTGAATAATAAGCTCTAATTACAGATCAAGACTCACATATTACCATCAAGAACTGCATAAAAAAGTATCCTTTTTTTCTTTTCAAGACTATATAAATGGTAAAGATGCTTATGAACCAAATAAATAAAAGGACATAAAAGAATACAAAATTATGAAGATATAAAGATACTAGTACTAGTAATAGATAAAAAGGGGTACTAATTAGTACTACTTACTTTATATTATTGCCTATAGGTGTAGTAGGAGCTAGAAGATGTTAGAAAATTCTTTGAAATTTGAAATTTTAAGAAAATTGGGAGAGAAATTTATTGTTTTTAGAGACTTAAGGGTAGGGTTGTAGATTCATAGGATACCAGAGAGAGGACAATGTTGATAAATGATAATGGTTGATGATATAGCCTCCTTCTATCAACCCTCAAAGACCCTTCTATTTATAATAATAATATTAAATAAATTATAATAATTTAATAAAGATAATAACAATACAAGCAAATTATATTGGGGTCCATTATTAATTGTCCCTTTGCTACACTCCATGTTCACATTATGATGTAATTAATCACCCCCTTGGACTATTTTGATACTTGCCCCAACTCTCCTATTCAACTATGGGTTATCTTCATTCATTTGTGTTTTTGGATGAATTGCAAATTAGTGAGTTTGTTTCTTCTTTAATAAGAGATGTTGACTTTAAACTTCGGAGTTATGACAGGTTGTTCAGTAGTTTGGACGGTGAAAGGTGATAAAAGCAATAAAGGGTCTAGCGTGGCGAGACGCTCAACTTCTTGAATTCAGACGTCAATTATTAACAAAATTTAAAATATTTAATTGTATATATAAATATCAAAAATCTCAATAGCAATAACATATATTAGCAAATATTTCAATTAAAAAACTAACAGTAGATACCAAAAGTCTAGAATTTGAATAACTCAATAATTCATAAAGGCAATTGACAAGCAATACTAGAACTCTAAAGTCTATTTTTCTTCAAAATTATCAAAATCTTAAAGATCAACATTCACTATTTATGGACGAATAAATAGTATATTAATTAGTCCAAAACTAAATTGAGTATGACAGAAATAAATATAGAATGATTGATTTTTTTTTTAAAAAAATATGTAGGCAGTTGTGCCTATATATATAGGAAGGTGTTTTCAAAAACATTTTTGGGGCGAGTTTCGGGGGAGAGG
>NC_028643.1:68850517-68865064 GCF_001406875.1 Solanum pennellii | reverse complement strand
AGGGGGGGGGGGCGTACCAAAACGCTCCAGGCGTAAATTAAAGACGTAGATATATGAGTCGTAAGTCCTAAAATTTGAGGCGTAAATTCGGACGTAAAAGCATAAGTCTTGGGCGTAAAAACATACGCTCGAGTGTTTTTAATTTATTTTTAACCTTTTTTGTTTTACATCATATTTCTATTATTGGTGTAATGACATTTATCAAATAATAATATACATGAGGATATGCCTTATAGATCCATGAATCTTACATCCATATCTCGAAGCTTACGTCTTACCTCGTATTTTATAAAACATCTCACTTCACGCACCCGCCTTTTAAAACACTGACATAGGCGGTTGTGCCATTTTTCTTTATTTAATGTTCAGTTGTGCTTGTTATGTAAGTTGACCACATGATCCCTCACATGGACGGTTAATAATTAATGCTAATAATTGTACTTATGAACTGATTAAAAGATTTGGTTATTAACGGGAAGAAACATTTTATATTTAATAATAAATAAATTAATTAAAGTATTTCGATAAATCCAATAAAGTTATAGATATTAACCTCTATCAGAAGCTACAAAATAAACTAAGTACATCTTTCGAATTTAATACGAAGGTGTAATTAAAAAGTATTTAATTTGGGTTTAATTTATCGTCTTTTCTTGTGCTTGTTCAAATGACTAGCTAACTTGAACTTTGATACACATTATATTTAAAGTGAACTTAAATCATTGACTAAAGAGTTTATGCTTAGTTAATTATCTTTATTTAAAGTGAACTTAAATCATTGACTAAAGAGTTTATGCTTAGTTAATTATCTTTTAGAATATTTTTTAAAAAAGTTTTATCTTGTTATAAATTTACAATTTGTTATGGATGATGAGACTTGGGGTATGAGTAACTCATAAAACTAATATGTGTTATGGTGCAGTGATGAAACTGTTTTATTTTTAATTAGGGGTTTTCGATTCGAGCATTGAATATGAAATTTTTTTTGTTGGTATGCAAATACTTTTGAGATATTGATTCCCTCACCGTCCAAAAGTTAGAGCATATATACCCTTTATACTATTGGACATATACATGTTATAATCTTATCCACCGACCCAACATTTATTAAAATCGAATCGACGAATAAGATTGTGTCACGTGTCCCTATTTAGTCTTTCGTTAGAGAGAAGCGTATATATGCTCTAGTTTTTGGACGACATAACACCAATGTCTCAAAAATATGACGAAGGGTATCTGCACACCATGTACGATAGTTCGCGGGTATATTTGTTATTTTCCCCAACTTTGAAAAGTATTTTTTTATAAAAAAAAACCCCATAATTAATAGAGATTCTATTTTTAATAATATTATAATATAATTTGGATAAATTGGTTTCCTATTTATAGAGAAAGAAAACTTTATTCCAAAAAGGAAAATATATTAAAATCTAAGGAAATCTTATACAAAGAAAAAGAAATTAAAATCATATTCCACAAGGAAAAGATATTAAAATTTAAGGATCTTTTTTTCTCAATTTAAACCTTATTTCATAAAGAAAATGTATTAAAATTTTGAAAAAATCTTATTCCACAAAGCAAAAAGATACTAAAATACAGGGAAATCTTATTCCACAAGAAAAAGATACTAAAATTTAAGGAAATTAAATAATTCAATTTTAACTGAAAAAAAATTCTTATTGGAGGTGAGTTTTAAACTTGGGTCACTCTAGACAAGCATAACATTATTTGCCACTAAGCTAATGAACATTAATGTTAAACTTAGGCGTGTTTATTTAGTTACAAACTTCAAAAAGACAAAATAATTACAGAAAAATAAAAAAAAACATTCATGCAGGGAATCGAATTGGAGGCAGAAGTGGGTTTGCGACGTCTTTAGCCATCTACACTACATGTTGTGACTGACCCTAAAGTGTGAGAATTGGATTTAGCTCTGAACACCAGATGAAAAATAAAAAATCGTATAAAAAAAGTTTATCATCTAATCAAATATCATGAATTGATGATAAAATAATTAAATTCTCGCAATCTTTAATCAAAATGTACTAAATTTAAGTTATGTGAGCAGTAAATTTCTTGCTTAGGCCATCAATCAATGTTAGAGTCTTTGCAAGATTGAAAATGTTAGAAATTACTTGAAAATAAATAGATTTTAATTTCTGCTTTTTGAGGTAGTATATATTTTATTTTGAGACAGTATTCTATATAGCCTTGTTATAATTCTTCTACAACTTCTCACTTGGTGATTGATATAAAAATTTAGTTACAAAGAAATAATTTACAGTGAAAGTTACCACTCATCATTTAATTGTGTGAAGGTATGTTTAGCTTGTGTAAAAATTATTTTCCCCTGAAAATTAACCGAACACACAAAAATAACGTGTGAAAGTGAGAATTGATATATAAATTATTTTAAAAAAAGGAAATTTCAAGTATTTTAGATTAGTTGTTCAAAAGAATGGAAATATGTTATATATCGTATTGGAGCAGGGTGAATCAAAGTAGAGGCATGCATACGATGTTTTACGTGATAAGAATATGTCAGTACCAAGACTAAAAGAAAAGCTTTATAAAGTAATTGTTAATCATATATATGGCATGTGACGAAGTGTTGGCCTTTCAAAGCACTCGTACATCCTAAAGATGAAGTATTAGCGAAAATGAAGATGTTAAAATGAATGTGTGCGTATATTAGGAGAGATAGAATTAGAGATGATGAAATTCGAGATAAGGTGAAAATGATTTCAGTGGTGGACAAGATAAGAGAGGTAAGACTGTGATGGTTCAGACATGTGAAGAGGAGATGCTCAGATGTCTCAATGAAGAGGTTGTAAGAGGCTGACTATTATATGTGGATGTGGGGAAGAGTAGAAGTAGGTCAAAAAAAATATTGAGTAGAGGTTATTAGACAAGATACGATACACTTGACGTTTACCGAAGACATGACCCTATATAGAAGGATGCATAGGTCGAGAATTAAAGTAGAAAGTTTATAGATAGTCGATCGATTGTTGTTTAGTTTCTATTATTAACTCTATTATTTTTTGAAGGTACAAAAAAAACTTAGATATTTATTAGTAGAATTTTGTAAAATAGATATCTCTGACATTTATACTTAGGAAAAATCTAGATGTTCTAGATAATTAGATATTTATATTAAAGTATACACATCTAGATGTTTGTTACATAGTTAGAAGAAAAGATTATATAGATGTTTCTTGTAGATGTACCTAGAATAATTTCTAGAAGCATCCCTTTACAAGTATAAATAGGTGTGACATTAGACATTTGTAATTAACCTAAGAACAACTCAAATAAAAGAGTGTTTTTGTATAATCAAGTTCTCCTATCCAAATTATTCCTCCTTTCTTGCTTCCTCTTCTTTAATTAGTTGAATCTTTCGATCTTAGTTAACAATTTTGGGCTATCAAAAAGTTTTTCACTTTATACTTTTCTTCTACTATTCTCTACATGGCAAGTGGTGCGGGACAAATTCTTTTTTTACTTACGAAAGCTTTAACCCATCCTACACCACCCCCACACAACATAATTTGATATTCTCAACGTGCCTACCCCAAATCATTCTATAGTGGTGCGGGACAAATTCTTTTTTTACTTACGAAAGCTTTAACCCATCCTACACCACCCCAACCATAACATAATTTGATATTCTCAACGTGCCCACCCCAAATCATTCTATAGTGGTGCGGGACAAATTCTTTTTTTACTTACGAAAGCTTTAACCCATCCTACACCACTCGCATAACATAATTTGATATTCTCAACGTGCCCACCCCAAATCATTCTATCTTTTATCTTAAGTTGCTCATAAAAATAAAAATAATGATAGAGATAATAGCTTTCATGTAAAATAAGTTCAAACTCGATAATTAAAACAACCCAATAAAAATTAGTATTGGACATGTGATATTCAATTTCCCTATATATTTTCAAAATTTTATTTTGTTCCACTTAATTCCTCTTTCCTGGCAACATACCTTTCCTTCCGGCTAAGGAATGTGAAATCTTTCTCCTGTTACATGAATTTAATTTTCATTTCATCCGAAAAAAGTCGATCTTTTTCTCAACAATATCTTTGGCATTTGATCCAATAGCATTCCATTAGATATTTTGATAATTTGATAATTGGTACTTTCAATTTCCACAGGATATAATATGTATTTATCCTTAACTGCAATAATATATATAATTTTATTTTAAAAAATATTTGAATCTATTTCGCCACGCATAAATTTAAATCCATCCCATATCTTACTCGCACCGTTCTATTATCATCCCTAAGATCCTTTATTAATTTATTATATCCAGAGATTGGGTGTGCAGTTTTTGTGTGTTTTTTTTATTTTTTTTTTCCAAAGTTGTGCAACATAAATATGTATGTTTGGTAAACAATTATTGAGGTTGAAGCCCCCATTAGTTTTAGCGTGGGCCCTTTTTGCTTTATGTGATGATAATATGTAGGTAGATTTGAGTAGCTTTTTTTTAATTTAAAAAGTGATTTTTAACTTTTTGCTTTATGTGATTATTAATGTCTTTCGAATGAGATTATTCATGAAAATTACAATTGGACTCTGCGTTGACACATATTATCTTGAATATTTAGATGATTTTCGAGTAAATCGAGACCTAGCTTAAACTATAATGCTATTATACCTTTTACATGCACGTCTGAATTCTTCATTTCATATATCGAACTAAAATCGATAAATATATGATGTAGAGTTTCAACAGCTTCTTCCTCACATAAGCAACAATTGTATTCATAATATTTAATCTGTTTAGCCTCTCTTTGTTGATTAGTAACTTGTCTTAGACTTGCTAAACATACGAGCAAGGGTGGGATCTCGGAAGCGGGATTGTGTTAATCTAAACTTCTTCAATAAGAATTTACATTGTATATGTAAGGTAATTTTTTTTTTATTTTTATGTGTAATTTATAGAAAAATTAGAAGTTGACTCATTGTCTTACGGATTTCAAATCCACCGTCCTATGCACACCTTCATCGAAAAATTAAATGACAGATGTTAATTTTCCTTGTGTATATTTAATTTTGCACACCCTTGCATTAATGGTGGGCATAAAAACCAAAAGATCGAAAAATTGAATCGAACTGAACTAATTCAGTTCTTCGCTCATGATTCATCAATTTGATATCGGTATTATTTTTTTGAAAGTTTGATTCTTCAGTTCAATTTTCGGTGTAAGGGTCTCAAAACTTCAGTGCACCGAAGAACCAAACTTTTATTTTAAAAAAATAAAATAAATAATGTGTGTGTGTTCGGTTCAGTTTTCGGTGCAAGGGTCTCAAAACTTCGGTGCACCGAAGAATCTAACTTTTATTTTAAAAAATAAAAAAAATAGTGTGTGTGTGTGTGTGCGTGTGTGTGTGGAGAGAGAGAGATTACAGACATTCTCTTTGTAACATTCCGGAAAATCATATATCTAATGAAGAGCCCAGTATGCCCTTAGGATAGCCTATTAGGGGTACATAGGCACCCCAATGCCCAATATTGAGAAATATTGGGCATAGTATAGAAAAATTGGCTAAGGGATATTAGCCAATTTTCTATATACGAATAAGAAATATACTTTTTGGATTGTCATACCCAATCCAAGATTCATTGACCAAGAAGTGTACCTACAATGAAGACCCTAAGATAAATACACAGTGGATCTTTTATGCATAATGAATGAGGCATCCAAGAGTCAAGCCTAGTACCATAGCACATAACACATAATCATTTAAAATGATCATGTATATTAAGCAGTATCCAAGGACATGGTGAGGGTCCTTGGGACAATAAGTAAATATTCCAAATAGGACATCAATAATAGTTAGTTAGGAAAGTACAACCAACCCATGTGCAAGCACATGTGCAAGACATGTGAAGAAGCGGCCAAAGGAGGGGACCACCCTAACCGAATTTGGTTAGGGTAGTTAGGGGGAAAAACGTGCACAAGGGACCACTCCATGTGGGGCCTAACTTCCTACCCAATTCTAGACTCTAACCTACTGCCCTAACTAGCTAACTAACCTAGGAACAAACGAAATAAACTAATTAGTGCACCCGACAAACTAAGACTAAACCGGGTTGACACTAACCTAGTACTAGTTGAAGAGACAACCTAGTACCTAACCTAGGATGGTCTAAAGAGTTAGTTAAGGTCCTAACAACCTAGGGATACTTTAGTAATTACCCTAGGCTACTTAATTAATTAATTTAGCAACTTAATTAATTAATTTAAAGGGGCAAAACTGAAATCACAAAGCAATTTCCAGATTTTGGTTAAACAAGAAAAAAGACAACCTAATACCTAACCTAGGATGATTCAAAAGATTAGTTATGGTTATAACGACTTAAGAGTACTTTAGTAATTACCCTAGGTCACTTAATTAATTGAATTAGCCATTTAATTAATATAATTAAAGGGGTCAAACCAAAATTCTTACACTAACCTAGTACAACTCAAGAACCATCCTAGTACTTAACCTAGGATGGTCCAAAAGGGTTAATTTTGGTTCCAATGATTTAGGGGCACTTTAGTAATTACCGTAGGTCCCTTAATTAATTAAATTAGTCATTTAATCAATTAATTTAAAGGGTCAAAACGAAATTCTTAGAAAAAATTTCAGATTTGACCAAGTATTGTGTTTTCCTAGTTCTAGTCAATCTAGGAGGGACTTTTTAGTAATTAGTTAATTAATTTATTTAATTAACTTATAAAACCCTAAGTTGAATGAGTCAAGATCAGTTCCTAAGACTCATAATCACGTTCATAACTCATAGAAAAGGCGACGGAAAAAAGTAAGCAAAGAACGAAAGAAAAAGGCAGAAAATTTATCGATTTTTCTAGGCCGATTTCAAGGTTTCGTTCAAGGTGATCTTCGTAGATTAAATTCTACATAAGGTATGAGTTTCTCTCCTAGACTTATTTCTCTAAGAGAACTTTCTTTCCAACGATTCAAAGATCTTGAAAACTAGGGTTGTTCCCGTGTTCTCGTCGAACTCCTTTGTCCCTAGTATCCTTTTCGATTCCATGTTGAATAGGTTAGATATCATGTTGTTGGTATGTGGTGCTGGCTGATCTTATGTGTAATGTCTTTAATTATGATTGTCGATTAACCTATCAAGTTGTGATCGTATAAAGTTAAGTGCTTAAAACGTGAATCATGAATCGACAATGTGTTAGTTACACCTGTAATTATTTTAAGTGTTGATGTGTTTGTCCGAATGTTGCATTGCTGTTATTGTGACGTTATGAAGGTGTTAAATTAATCAAATATTAATATGATGCTGTCCAATATGTCTTAAAAACGTTACCCTAAAGTCATGGACCAACATTAGTTAAGAGAATGATACTATGTTAAGATGTGTCCGAAACTGTTATGTATGAAGATGATCACGATTTGTTGTGTATACCTACTGTAAATGTGACTTGTTGATGATGTTGTGTTCGTTAAATGATCATATTATGCTGTTCAAGATGTTTAAAAATGTTATGCCTAAAGTTATGTTATAAGGTTGGCTAAAAAGATTTCCATGAAATCATAATTTGAGTGATTGTTTTGGCTTATGACAACAAAATGGCTAACAATACATTGTCCAAAAGGGATGCATGCAAATGGCTATAATATTATGTTAAATAATTAAAAGATTGGCTAATGAATAATATACATATCCAACCAAGCATGAAAGAATGTAAAATTGGCCTATGCCAACAAAGATGGTTATGTAATCTATACCCAAATGTTTATGCCAATACTAATCATATGTCAATCTTGTGTAGTAAGAGTATCAAATATATTATAAGCACTTCTAAAGTAATTCAATGAATCCATAACCAAGGGCATGTCATTCATTGGGACAACTCCCAACATGCTCTAAAAGAATGAACTATGAACATATGTAACTCATTGAAAGAAGTCTTCATCGTCCATAAACGATGAAATGAAGCTACTACACTAAAGTAAAGAAGTAACGTGAGTGATAACATAATTAAAGGGGTCTAAATTAAGTAAGTGACCAGAATGTGGTGTAAAAGAAAGTGAGACAAGTCTTACTTACACCTAAACTATGTTACAAGAATACTCAAGAATGAAGGTGTTAGAATGTGTGAGACCAGTCTCATTAACACCTAAGGATGATATGTAAGAAAATGAACTTAAGGACCTAATGCTAATTAGAGAATATTCGGCTAAATTCAAATAAAGAAAATGCTAGACCTAGGAATCGAACCCGAGACCTAAAGGTTCTAATACTAGATGAAGAGGTCTTGAGTAAATTAAAAGGAAATAATGTTGTGTGTAGGATGGGAATCGAACCCGACCTCAAGGCCAAACGTGTGAGATGCACAAGTCTCATATATAATCAAAAATATATGCTGCCCAAGGGATTCGAACACGGATCCCCTTGACCGAAATTGTAAGACATATAGTCTTACATATAATAAAATAAAACACAGCCACTAGGGATAGAACTCGGGTTCCTTGGCTGAAAGTACAAGATATATAAGTCTTGCATAATATGCACTTAGACATGAAACACTTAGCCAAATATGAGTAAAGCCTCTTGGCTTGTGCATGTGGAAGTATACGTCCACCGTACGTTTGCAAGGTGAGTGAACCTAAGCCACAAGTAAGAGAGGCACGGGTAAGAAGTGATTAAAATGCCTAGTTTCGGATCAAAGGAAAATCTAAGACCACTTAAATCACGAAAGTAAGCCCTATATATGATGTAACCCCAAAGGGGTACTACCATGAGTGTAAAGTACACTAAAGACCATGTGCATGACATATGATGTAAGTTAATGGCATGATGAAGAAATGAACATTCACGTAATGAGGTGAGTAATTATGTTAAACTATGATGTTAATTAAAATGGTGACAACATGATAAGAGGCTAAGATGAATGGTGAGACAAGTCTCAACCAAGCCTAAATAATGGTCACCAGAAGTACTCTCCTAAGAGAGTGTTGAACATTAAGAGACAAGTCTCAATCACATTCTATATGTAAGTGTAAGGACAATTCACACTTAATACGTAAAGAAGAGATAAGAAATAATCTAATGAGCTATGACTACCTCATGCTGGAAGCAAACTTCGAGATGTAGGAGTTGAATGTAAATAGGAACTTTAAACTAAGCACCGATAGGCTAGCTATGAGTGGTGATGTCTTCTTTCGGGAAGGGCGGAGGTTCACATAAATCTCATGAGATGAGACTGTCCACCAAGGTGGGTATGGGTCTCCCTAATTCTCCTAGTCTTTGAACTATGTTGCCAACATAGAGAACTAGCTTGGTTCGAACCCCTAAAGCTAGCATGTTTTTTGTTTCACTTTGGCCAATGACTCCACCTCTTTTCGGTGTGGGGGAGACACCGGATTTCATGATGCTCACATGATCTATGTCGGTTAAGGTTGAAGTTCCTCAAAGTATGAAAGATAATGAAATGAACGATACCGAAGGTGTTTGTGCAAGACAATCAGGAGGTGAAACCAGATTCAAGTAATGACATTAGGTCATTCTTGGTCATTGCACTTCATGATCCCGATGAGAGTCTTAAACTTCATCCTAGGTATAGCTGATGTTTACATCAGCCTATGAATGAATGAAATGAATAATGTGAAGTACGAATGAACAAATGAAGCAGACTCTGTGTTTGCTAAAGGAGGCCCTCGGGTTGAGGTCTCATATGTTGGGCCCTCACTTTGAGATGTTTTAATGCTACATTCATGATTCCAAGGTCTTGTGGATATGAAATGTATGATATATGAAACATGAAGTGTATGTTATGTGAACCTATGTATGTATGATGTGAGACATAATCATAGTATGACCTTTCTATTACGAATTAGGCAAGTCAAGAGACTTGATCTTCTAAGAAAGCATGTTGATTAGGAAGAGCCATTTTTGTTCATGCATTACCGTTATGTGTTGCTGCATGTACCCATACTTAGTACAAGTGTGTACTAATTCCATACAATATTACTATTTTAGGTGCAGACTCAGGTGGACGTTGAAGGTATCATTGCAGTTGTTCGGACTCAGAGATTTCATACGAACTTGGTAGGTCCTCATGCATTCGAGGATGCTTGCCTTCACATTTCTTGCTTAGTAGTAGGTTTGAACTAGTGGAGTATGTTCCACTAGTGTTTCTTTCCCATTTTATTCAGACGCTTGTAATGATGCCGTTTTGGCAAGTATTACTTATGACATGAGATTCTATTTCTTTCAAGTTGTATGTTTCTATAACTAGATGGTTGATGTATGAGAAATGAACTTCCTTATAAATACGCATTTATATGTTTACAGTATGAAGTCTACGTATACTTCAAATATAAATAAAAAGTTTAAATTTTCCGCTAAAATTAACCATATGAATGTGATGAATGCAAGAAGAGGCTTGTCTGCGATCTCTGAGAGGTCAACGACGCCGGTTGCGATTCGGATTCCAGAATCCGGGTCGTGACACTCTTACTAAAAATTGAATATTCAACTAACAATTAAATCATTCGTCAACAAATCAATGTAACAATAAATGTATAATTTAATAGTTAACTTTAAATATTAATTTCCAAGAGAAACTCAAACATATTTCTGCCAATGTGCATTATGTAAAGGAACCGTCTTCATACTTGTTTTTCTCGATAAATAGTTGGAGGCACAATGTTCTTGATAAATACAAATATAGTTTTTTAGTTAGCACAATAAGTGTTCCATGGTGATATGCATCATTCCTTAACATAGTTTTAAATTTCTAAGTAGCTTATACTTTATCCTTATTTTATTTTTCATCTACACCGAAAAATTAATTCAAAAACACTGAATTAAACAAAATCGAAGTCAAAAAAATCAAACATAACCAAATTATTTTGATTTAATATACGGTATACACTTTTCTAAAATTAAAAAATTGACCCAAAGTTTGATAAAACCAAACAGAAGAACCGGACACTCTTTTGCATATCCTAAATTTTTGACTCCAGCCAGTAAGTTCCTATGAATTACAAAAACGAGCTAAGGCGACCTTCATTACTACTCTGGATATGGAGTCGAAATTTTCTTTTCAAAAAAAAGTTTTAAAATCAATATTTCATTACTAATACAAACAACAATAACGAGGTTAAATATATTTTTTTTTTTGCCAAATACATAAACAGATCCCTAAAATTGTTGGGTTTTTTCCCTTGGGTATCTCAATTACGTCATTTTTCTATTGAATCATTGAACCACCCATAATTTGTTCCTTTAAAACACTGTTGGTTGATTTTGATCGGCTTTTCTATTGTAAATGCCTTCAACTGTGTTTGAATTGTAATAATTTTGATTGAAGGAATGAAGACAAACCGTGTTAGTCTCATTTGTTTTCTAAATGTGTTCAAATAACTTAAGTAAAACACAATTATTCTCGAACATTTTCACTATCAATTGGACTAATGAGTTGTGGAACAACATATGTATCCTCTATCAATACCCCTCATAAATCTGGTTCCACATCAGACAACAGTGTTTGTTTAAACGGAACAAATTATGGGAATTCAATGATTCAATAGGAAAATGACGTAATTGAAATACCTAAGGGAAAAAACCCAACAAGTTTAGGAATCTGCTTATGTATTTCGCCTTTTTTTTTAATTTAAATCTACAAATTTCCATCCAAAAATACGATTTTGGAAGTTGGGCGAAGCAAATTATAAGTAGTTCATAATAAAAAAATTTAAATAGGAAAATTGATAAATGGACTCGTTACAATACACATAATATGGATAAGAAATTTTTTGTCACCATTAAAAGCTTATTACGATTCACACAAAATGGATAAGGAGATTTTGGCACCATTTACGTTCTATACATCATTGATGAGATCATATATATATATATATAATGTCAATACCTTGTCTAAGATAAGGAACTTGAGAGGGTTCGACGTATGATTGGTAAACTAGTTAAAGAAATAAAATTGCACCTTTGTTGTCAGCTATAATTTTTGAAATATTTATAAGCACTTGAATCTTGATCCTATTAAATATTGAGTAACGTCAATATCTTGCCTATGATAAAATCGACGAAGGTGGCATAGGTCCGAATCATGCATAATCCAACATGACACTTACTTAATTTAATGAAATGAATTAAAAAATAAAGTTACATCATTTACTAAACTTTTTACACGATACTCGAATGATATTGAATCTATTAATATTTGTATGTTTCTTATGTTATCTATTACTTATGATTTTTTTTTTCTTGCAAGGCTACATTTGTTACTTGTTATCTTGCT
This sequence comes from Solanum pennellii, assembly GCF_001406875.1. Taxonomy (NCBI): domain Eukaryota; kingdom Viridiplantae; phylum Streptophyta; class Magnoliopsida; order Solanales; family Solanaceae; genus Solanum; species Solanum pennellii. Next base: position 68,852,760 of record NC_028643.1, on the reverse strand, counting down.
AGTACAATGAATTGCCTTAGGGAAGTCATCGTCATTGGAGAGAGGAAAAGGAGACAACTCACCCAATGACACATGTAAAATCTTGAATTCAATATTTTCAATATAAAATTTAAATATACACATATAAATATATTAAAATTTTAATAACTACTCGAATATGAAATCACAATCTTAAAAAGTATATAAAAATTAAATAAATATGAACTCAATAAATTCAAAATTTTAAATCCGTCTCTAGCAACCTACCTCACTCCATAGTCCATACTCCAACTAATGATGTGTGTATGTTTCTTGGTGTGCATGTGTAAGGGTACAACATGTGTGTTACTTGGTGACAATACATTACAAATTTATACTACATGTTATGTCCATTTAGTCACCAAATATCCTTAGCATTTAAGTTTTAGGGACCCTTTTCCACTTTGTTTCTATTCTCTCGTGCAAAAGCAAAACACACTACGTGTCTAGTTTTTGAAAGGAACATTTTCACATTCCATGTTTATGGTAGGGTGTCTTTTCACCCTTTAATCACCATCATTTTGTCCAAGTGGTTACTAGAATAATAATATATTTATTGCTTCATTCTTTAAAATCATTCAAAACTTGTGGTTTTTATGTATACACACACACACGTACGTACACTATATGTGTCTTTATCACTTTTATTTGGGTTCATAGATATATGTTGGTGATATGAGGTGGATGATTTAACGTTTTGAATTATGATTTAGGCTTAATTAAATCAAGTAGCTAGCACATAGATTGGAGTCTGACATCAAGAGAAAATATATATATATGGACCAACCAATTAGAGAGTTTGAGGTTAATATCACGTCCTTAGTCTTATGTTTGTCACTTGATAACTTATTCACGAACTTAATATGTTAAGTCAATATGAGTTATAGATCGCTGAGTAAATGACAGATAAGAAAGACTGTTTGCTTAGACATTATAGATCAAAAGAGACCCTCACTCATTTGTTCGGCACAATTCACCTATAAATGGATGAGTGTCCGTTTAGGTCTCTGATTTTAGAGAGGGTCTCCCTTTTGATTTTAAGTATTCAAAAAGTATCGTTTTGTGACCGTATGCTTGATAAATAAATTATCTTTATTTATACTAGCTATTTATGAGCTAATGTATAAATATTAATTAATACACAACTTTCTCAATATTTATAATTCTCGCGCCTCATTAGACTCTCTACAATATTAAAAGGTCTCGACGATTTTTTTTTAAAAAAATTTCATAAGAATCTAAGGTATTTCAAAAATAATCACCATATATATTTTTTAAAATCTTTCCACAAGAGCTAATCTCCCTCTTTTGTAAACATTCTACATGGAAAAAATGTGTGCCAAATAGCACCTAAGTGATATGATGATGTGGTGGGTCATCACATTAAACTAATATATCTATAAATAAGTCTAATTAAATTAAAGAGATTAATGACCTAGGTCGTCCTTTAGGAACAAATCGATTACTACGACTTGCTAATTAATGTATAATTATTAATTGATATACGAGTTTCTCAATATTTATAAGTTTCTTCTCTAGAATTGTCTACAACCTTAGAAGGTTCTAAGGACTTTCTAAGAAATTTCATAATTTCTAAGGTCTTTCGAGAAAAATCTCCATAGTTTTTTAGATTTTTTTTCCACAAGTACTAGTCTTCCTCTTATGTAAATATTCTATGTGGAAAAAATAAATGTGTCAAGTGACACCTAGATGGCATGATGATATGGTGGATCATTACATTAAATTAATATGTGTCTGAATGGGTCTAATTAAATTAAAGAGATCGACAACCTAACAATGTATGATCATTATGACTTGCCTTAACTCGGTGTATCGTTTTAGTTTATGTGTCACAAAATAATTTATGTATTCATTATTATGATTAATTTTTAAGATTTAGTTTCGTCAATTGACCATTCTTCACTATATGTAATTTGAAGAATCAATGAAATATTGCTAGTTACTTTCGAAAGCATTTAGATCCTTTGTTTCTTCTTCTTTTTTTCCATTCCAATAATTAAAACTTGGCAATAAGATAATGTTTTATATTTGTTCCAAAAGATGCTTAATTTTGACTCTATCTATAATATACATGTGAATCTGAGCTCATGATCCCACTATGTATTTTTATAATAACAAAATAGACAAGGGAGAGAAAGTACCTTATGGTCATGTGGGTCTTGAAAGACCAAAATCTACTAAATGATTGATAAAAAATATTGGTT
>NC_028643.1:68842204-68844245 GCF_001406875.1 Solanum pennellii | reverse complement strand
ACTACCACTATTTATACTACAAGAAGTCTTCCTAGCAATGAATAGGAAGATAATGGAGGTAGTAAATAGTGAAGATAATGGCCTTAGGAGTTACATAGGTTACAATGGGAGTTACATAGGTTACATAAGTTACAATGGGAGTTACATATGTTACATAGGTTACAAAGGGAGTTACATATGTTACATAGGTTACAAAGGGAGTAATGGAGGAATTAAGAATGAAATACATTGATGGATAACCAATGCTAATGGATGATGTAGAAGTCATCCATTCCAATGTTCATTCTTATAACTCCAAAATAAAGCAATTTAATATGTTAAATATTAATATTAAAATGCTAATAACCTAACATAAATTATATCTTGTATTTTGTTTTTTAATGAACAGTAAATAAGCTTTAAGGTGACGCTTATTTTGGGATGAAAGGAGTAAGAGTGTGTTGCTTCTTTTAAGTTACTTATAAACTAATTAGTTGACGGACTCAACTTTTGATTGTTAGCTTGTTTTTATACTACTTCATCCTAAAATAAAGTTTCTTTCTATCGGGAAACTTTCACATATAGTCACTTTAAAATAGTCTAATTATTTTTTGTAGCTATAGCTTGATAATTACAATTCGTAGCTACATGTTATAGGGAGGAGAGAGGCGAGCGAGATTGGGAGAGAGAGGAGAGAGGCGAGCGAGAGAGAGCAAGGAGCGTGATAGAGGTGAACTTTATATGTATATCAGTTAGATAATTGTATATTATACATATGTATTTGTAAATATGACAAGCGAGATTGAGAGAGACGAGCGAAATCGGGAGAGGGAGGAGAGAAGCGAGCAAGATTGAGAGAGGGAGGAGGGAGGCGAGCGAAAGAGGACAGAGAGTGGGAGAGAGGTGAATTATATAAGTATATCGGTTAGAAAATTGTATATTATACACATGCATTTGTATATATGACAAGTGAGAATGGGAGAGGGAGGAGAGAGGCAAGCGAGATTGGAGAGGAAGGAGAGAGGCGACGAGAGAGGGCAGAGAGTGGGACAAAGGTGAATTTTATATGTATATCAGTTAAATAATTGTATATTATACATATGTATTTGTATATTCTGGCGAATTATACATATACAAACGTGACTAATTATACAAACTCGAAGTGAACCCACGTAATGAATGTATAATGTTAGTCATGAGTGATAATTATAGCAAACTATAGCTATAATGAGTAATTAAGTAGTATAAATTTGCTTAACCGTGTAATTTCCCCCTGTCTAAAATACCTCTAAAAATTTAAAAATTTAAAACTTGAAAATCAAAAGCTATTTAAAATAAGTCAATTCATTTTCAAACACACTTTTATTAATGTAATAGTTTGATTGAGATTGTTGTTTAATTAAGGGGGGTCAACCATCAATAGCCTCACAATATTGCTAAAACTATTGGTTGTAATTGTCTAATAATATATATGTGCTGCAATTCACTCTCTTGTTGCCAGCAAAACGCGGGTTTGATTATAATATCAAAATCTAATTAATTTTTCAATCTTCTACTTTTCTAAGAAAATTATAACAATGAGACATTCACCATAATCCTATAAAGTGGTTGTAGACCACTCCACTTAATTCACTCCATACAACAATGTCAGTATAACCACAACAGAACTTATCTTTGAGTTTCGATGGTTAATTTTTTCCAACTTCAAAAGTAAATTAGCCTTCATTTTATCCACGTTGAATCAATATTATGTGTAACATTATTGTCAATCTTTCTATTATGATAATAGACCTAAGATACTTGAAACTTTCTCTCTTTTGGATGGCCTGGGTATCAAGCCTTCCACTCCATCCTCTTACGATATCACGTTACTAAAACTGCACTCCAAGAATTCTGTCCTTGTCCTACTCAATTTGATCCACACCTAAGTTTGCCTCCAATTCTTCGGCTTATCATTAACTCCATTGTAACTCTCATAGATCAGGACTATGTCATCAACAAATAGCATATACTATAACACCTATGCCCGAAAATTGATTACTTCATAAAAACAACTCCTTAT
>NC_028643.1:68824042-68842048 GCF_001406875.1 Solanum pennellii | reverse complement strand
ATATATATATATCCTTTAATGTATAGTTCAAAAAATATAGTTTATCTTTATTCTTAATATATTCATGTGTTCTTTTCTGTTTCTCTTATTTATTATTATTATTATTATTATATGATTATAGTTGTTTTATACATATGATATGTTTCATCTAGAGTAAGTCATGTTTTGTCTAGAGTAAGTCAACTTTTAACAAAATGTAATTCAATTAGTAAATGTTGGAGCTATTACAAGAAGGAGCATTAATGGGAGTTATAAAAGTAATGATTTACATTGTTAATTATCAGTGACAGAGCCAAAATTTTCACTAAGAGGGTTTAAAATCTAAAGAAGTTAAATCACTAAGAGGGTTCAAAATCTAACGAAATTAACACAAGAGCTTAACTAAATATGTGCATTAAAAGTTATATTAACTATGTATAAATATGTAATTTTCTATCGAAAGAGTTTCAGAAAAACCCTAAGATAGCTCCGCCCCTTGTTACATGATGTATACAATTTATTTCTTTTTTGAGAAAATCATAATCTAATAACTGCGTATCCTTTATATTTAGTAAAAATCATGAGCTGGCCGATAGAGACCGTGCGGTCTAAATAGGCCCAAGTTCTATGAACAAAGTTTTAATTAGTACATATTCACGTGCACAAAAGAATAAAAGATAAAATCCCACGTTATTTTCACGTGTATATACTAAAAAAATTATTGCCACTATGTTCGGGGCGGAACGAGAACATATTATTAGGGGTTTATTCGAATCTTTTTTTATAAAAAATATTTTGTTTTTATACATGGTTAAAATTACTTTTTATATATATAGTAGATGTTTAACTCTCTTCGATTAGTTCATGTCTTCACATCTTTAGATTTTGAACCCCTTGTTGAAAATTCTGACTCTGCCACTGATAATGTCCAAAAATAAGTGATGAGAGAATAAAAAAAAGAGATTGACTACAACATGCGCATGATATCGATCCATATACAACAATTAAGTTGGCATTTTCCTCTCATTGAAAACGGGACTTAATTGATATCAAATATTTATTTATATGGAGGGAAGAATCGATCAAAGAACTAAAAAAAAATTATAAGAAGAAAAAAATGTACGATCATATATACATATATACATTCAACTTCAAAAGTATCAAATCTACCTTAGTAATAATATTTTTAGATGAAATGTGTTTCTCATATTAAGTTTGTATTTATAATTAATCACTTACCATATTTATTTCCTTACTAGATATTGCATGAGGACCTCTTTGCCTTTGCTTTTCTATCTGTCATGCACCACAAAATTTAACTTTTTTAAGGGTTTATAGAGTAAAAAAATGTTATTTATTTTTAATTCCCATTAATTAGAAAGGCAAAAATCTTATTTTTCTAATGAAGAATACCTATTTCTTTTTTTTACTTTTAGCTTCTTTTTTTAAGAAAAACTTTTTCAGCCAAAAAAAAAGTTCCTGAAGACACTTTTTTTTATCTTTTCTAGACACCTCTAATAATAAAAAAGAGTTTATAAGTCAAAAGTTATTTGAAATAAATCAATTCAATCACGAGTCAATTTCCTAAATGGTTACCCAAGTTAAGGGAATTGTCTTAAAATATCATTTATGTTTCATTTAGCATATTATTAAATATAACCAACTAGGAGAGATTGATGATTTTAAAGTGTCAAGTATATTTGGAGGAAAATAGTGATATTTTAGTCCTAAATGAAACATAAATAATATTTAAGGCAATTCTCTTAACTTGAATGACCATTTAGGGAATTGACTCATTCAATCACTCACTAAGCCAAAAAAAAAAAATTAAATTGCCAAGGCACAAGTTATGTTCTAAAAGGCATAAGTTTAATATACCAACTTCTTAATATATAATGCTCTAAAACAGAACTTATTTTTTATAAGGCATGATATACGTCTATGAAATGTTTTGGCCTTTGCAATATTATTACTCAACTTACTAAAATTTAAAAATTAAAAATCATCTAGAGATATTTATGTGAATGACCCTTGGATAGTAGCCAACATGCAAGTGGATCTTGGCCCAACAATCATTTTTCTATTAATGGAATGTCTTCTAATAAATAATTATGAATTTTTAGCTATATTTTTTATTTATTATCATTTATAATAATATTATGTTAAATCTGTAATATGTAATTAAAGTGAATTAAGTATGCAATACATATATATTATAATTTTTTTAAAAGTATATTACGCTTGTTTGGTAAAAAGTTGACATATTGTATTATAAGTGAATTAAAATGTGTGATAAATGTATTATCTATCAATAAAATTTGTATTATATGTGAATAATAAATTGTTCTTTGTAATATGAATTAAAAGTGATCAAATGAAAAAAGATATTATTGCTATAAATGGTAAATATTTTTTTATTATTATTATATTTATGTAAGTTTAAGAAATGGAAAAATTACATAAATTTCATAGTTTTGATATGACATTACAAATTATCCCTAATAAGTTTCTAATTACATTAATCCCTTAAGAATTAAAAAAATCGGATACATTAAAAACTAGCTCAGATTCATATATATAGTTCAAATACATTAAATACTGGCTCAAATACATTAATATGCAGTTTGAATATATTAAAAAATAATAAATTTTGAAGAAGCAATAGAAAAAAATAAAAATAAAAAAAGTGAAACAAAAAGTATGTATTTCTATAATTTTCTTTTCTTAAATTACAAACACATCATTCTAAATGATAATTAAATTAAATTCTAGACATGGACAACTTAAAAACTCAACTTTTTCTTGATATTGACAACCTCATTTAACAACAGTAGGGTATACTTGAAGTCAATAGAAAAGTGGTATGATACGATATTTGAAATTTTAATTTGATAATTTTGAATCTTTTTACAATATTACGTATAGCATTATTATATTAAACTAATTTGATATGATTTGATACTTTTAAGTTCGATTTTGATATTTTATGAAATGTTAAATCGACAATCATAATTTGTTTGACTTTAACTTGCATGCACTCATAATTATAAGTGGAAAGTTTCAAACTAAAAAGTTCGAATTACCATTTTGCCCTTCTACTATTGTAAAACTTTTATAATTTATATATATATATATATATATACATATATATATATATATATATATATATATGTTCTTATTCACATTTCAAAATCTTGATCTTTCAAATTTTTCACACAAATTTTAAAAAAATACAAATGAGTAATTATTCCTTAAAGACAAGGAATTAAAGTAGATTCATGTATCTTTTAAGTTAAATTTTATCTCTACCTTTTTTATATTTATTTTAATAGTATTTGACATTTCAATTTTCCATGTGTCTTCATATTTCCGTAATTTTATTTTATAAATTTAACTTTTCAAAGAAATTTTTTTGTTTACTATTCCTATAATTATTGTGTGCAGGAACTCTAAAATTTATTTCACTATGTAAATTTTCTTTCTTTCATCTTCCAATAGTAATTTTTTTTTACATTCTTCATTCATATTTTAATATATAAAATTTCTTTGTTATTATTATTGTACATAGTTTAATCTTCTCAATGATACTTATTCTGATCAATCTTTTCATATTCGTTAAATACTCTATAAAGTGTATCATAAGGTGGGTTTGTCCAATTATTTCATTTGCCTTCTTTGGTTAGATTTTTCCTCCATAAAGAGTCTACTTTAGTTAAATCTATTCCAATACAATTGATTTAGCTACAAATATTGATCAACACCTTTTGTATTATTGCTAAGCTAGCTGAATATTCACTTCTTTTAGTATAATATCTACATATGAAAAGCTTTTGTTGCAATAAAATTCAAATTCAAATATAAGTTGATCTGTGAATGCCTTTTGCATACTTGAACTTTGAAATGTGGACATAGACTATGCTTGGAGCACATAGGTTCATAGTTGATTGTGTGTTCATGTAGTTTAATGGTATGAAATACACGTGCGTTGTACGTGTTCGAGAACTAGTAATAAAAAAACACAAAAGGGCTTAAAATACCTCCATTCACCTATTGGCTCCAAAATATCTTTTCACCCACCTATTGGCTCCAAAATACCCTTGACATCCACCTTTGGGTTCAAAATTGACCACTTATTTAACGGTTTCATATTTAAACTATTTCAATATTTTTTAAGTAGTTGGTGCTCGACTATTAGATATAATTTAATTTATTAATATCATTTATAAACCAACCCACTGCCGAACATTACTAATTAAACCTCACCCAATTATAAACAATTATATAGTATCAAAATCGCTCTAAACACTACTAAAACACGACATTACAAATTCCTGGGAATGACATTCAAAATTATTTAGTCCGAAATAAAGTCCCAATTAAATTTAGGTTGAGCCGCTTATTTAGGACACTTTCAATAGGATTCCCTTTCAAGCTTGAATTCGAATTTTATGATTAAAAGTAAATAAGTAGTACATCCCAAATTAATTTATGCACTTTTTAAATATAATTTTATAAATATTTATTATTTGTTTTAAATACTTTAATATATTCTTTTTAAAAAAAAGTTACCTATTAAGTAACATCACATAATTGAGAGAAATGAATAATTAAGATGAACATAGTCATGCTTTTAAGTTTATCAGTAAATTTATTTTAGACACTTGAATTATAATATGTTTTGATTGAGGACTTGATTGTATGATAATGTACTTCTTTAGATATTTTCGCCTCAAATTTTTAGAAACACTCATTGACAATAGTTCTATTGTTGCATTAGTAATGGAGCGGGTTTATTAATTGGGTGTGATTTAATTAGTAATGGGTAGATAGTAGATTGATTTATAAATTATATTAATAAATTATATTATAACAATATTTGAGCGCCATGTATTAAAAAAATTATTTAAATAGTTTAAATATATAATCGTTAAATAAGTGATCAATTTTGAACCCGAAGGTGGATGAGAAGGGTATTTTGGAGCCAATAGGTGGATGGAGAGTAATTTTATTCCATTTTTAATACTTTAAGGGTATTTTAGGCCTTTTCTGATAAAAAAATAATGACTGATGAAACATAGGGTGCATCATTTCAATCACAATAGAACAACCAAAATTCATTTGAAAGTCTGAACTCTATTTATTTTACAGAGTAGTAGTATTAATACAAGGGAAAAGTGTCAAAAATGTCATAAGACTGTGTGAAAGGAATAAAAAATCTCTTCGTTTATACTTTGGTTCCAAAAAAATATCCCTCCCGTCAATATTTTGGTATAAAAATGCCCTTAAATTCAATACTTTGGTTCAGAAATGATCTTACAGTTACTAAATTGGTCAAAAATGCCCTTTTTCAAATAAATATATATATATTTTTTTCTTTTTATACATATATTCTTCCTAATTACTAATATTAAAGAACATTGTTATTGTTTTCTTTATTTTAAAATCACTTTAACAAATAAAGTGTAGGATTTTTTCTTCATAATCTCATTTTATCAATTAAGATGGAATAACTTCATGTACCCTTTCAGCAGATAATATATGCCATATATATAAGATCATAGTATATCCATCATTAAAAAAAATTATAATAAGATAAAAATAAATAATATATTTTATTTGGAAAATGTGCATTTATGACCCATTAAATAACAATAAGGACATTTTTGAATCATAATATTGACGGTAAAAGCATTTTTTGACGAAACTACATATGCAAGATATTTATGTTCCTTTCGCATAGTTTAAGGGCATTTTTGACCCTTTTCTTTAAGATAATATATGTTGATTGTATGTGTAATTATAAACTTTGATATTTCGCTATTTTCTTTATAGACATCGAATACCACATCCAATACTAAAAAAAATTACAATGAATTCCAACACCATACCATATATCGTAATATCAAAACCGCAATATTAAATATTTCAATTTCAATATGATACTTCAATATCTACCGTACCATGCCCACTCGTAGCCAATAAGGTTGGAATATGAAGATGTTTTAAATGATTGGGAGATGTATAGTTGCTGAAAATTTGCAAGTTGTGGAGCAATTTCAAAGGCCAACTACACAACAAGATGATATATAGCATCTACCTCCCCTCCCCCATACATTTCTTTGATTATAAGTTCTTGAAAAGTGACTAAAAACTCTTCAAAAATTTCAGCTGTAGTGAAAAATTGAGAAACAAGCTGTGATAATATCAGAACAATATTTTCTATCATATGCTAATACAGTTTATAGGACAAAAAATGAAAAAATTACAATTTAAGGTGCATCTGTCATCTGTACAAAGTGGCCATAATATACATGATAGTACTATACATATTAGACAAGGAATCTCAATCCTCAAACATAAAGCACAGATGAAAACTTAGAATGTGTTGCTCATTTTTATTTCTTAACTTCTAAACACTGCCTATAATATACATAACAGTAAGGGGAGCTCAAGGGCAGGTGAATTTGTATGGGGACATGAATAGTGTTAAATCCACATAGTATGAGTTGTGTAGGACCAGAAGCAAGCTCGACGAAACCCAGTATTATCGAAATGCAACATAAATACAATTGAGAGAACAAATCTTGATTGATTTCTGGAGAGAACGCCCATCGTGTTGTCTACAGATGACCAAATTCTTTCTCTGCAGCACTCTTAATTTTGATTGACATAAGGAGTGCACATCTATCTTTTTTCTTTTCCTAGATGATGAAGTTTGGACCTACAGAGGAGGAACAGCGAACTCTGCATTCTAGATTCAAGCTTCCAATGATTGGAGACATTGTATCCACTGAGAAACAACCTACTCTTTGTCACTGCAACAATAAATACAATTCATTTGCTTGAAACTTCAACCAATTGTCTCTATGCTTCTCTCCTCGTGTGTACTACGAGGAAATGTTTTATGATCAATAGCTTCTGGTTTGGTGCAGTGGATCATAGTCATAAGCATCACCATCCTTGACAAACCGTCCTTTTACACGTCTTCTTACTTCTGCTCTTGCCTTGCGAGAAACATATCTCACTCGTTTGTCAAATCTATAAAAAGTAAAGTCATAAAAAAATAAGAAAAAGGTGAAAAGAGAACCAAGTAAAAAGCCTACAACTCGAGAAATCTTCTTGAATTATGGACATAGCCTACATGGCCAAGACAACTCTAACATAAGTGTATCAATCAAACCATGGAGTGCAGAATCACTAACTAGCCCTTTTTTATGTGCTTATTAAAGAAAACTTACTGACGTGTCTTCTTCTTTTCCTTGTAGCGCAATACAGCATCACTCCTGCTAGTTGATGGCATTGAACTTTCAGGACATGGAGGACGCCAGGATGGCTCTCCCATGCGAAGCATTGAGGAGGCTCCACAGTCTTGATAATCTCCAGCATTGCTCTCTCCCGTGAGGTTTGAAAATGAGAAACTGGATTGTTGCATTGCAAAGCAAAGGGTAGGAGGTTCTGTCTTACAGCTCATCATTGATTCTGCCGATGCTGCATTGCTACAAGCTGACTTCACCGCGTTTACCTTTCCCACTGCTGACCCCTGGTAAACAATGATAGATTTGTGTTCATCCATGCTTTGAAGAAATTACATAAACTTTTCACCATAATATCCCACAGATTCTCTACTTTTTTGTATACCTCTCTTATGCAGGAGCTTTTCCATTATCTACGATAACCTAGACTTTCACCATAAAAGACAAAGTATAATCAATCTAGAATACGTAGTAATAGAATACAAGAAACAATCACACAGATATAAAACACTCACAAGATGAGAGGTCATGCAGAGTTATAAAGAAAGAATTGATATTCTGAAATATATGAAATCCCACTTATTCATTTTTTTAGTATCTTTTATTAGACCTTAAGAGCCGAACAAAACAGTTCATACCATCAGCAAACAAGAAGGACATCATCCAGCAATAAAGATATGAAATAGCTATGTTTTATAGGCACTTGTCACAATTAATCAGAATCACACTCAAAACTTTCTATAGAACAGCAATCCAGACAACATTAGGACCATAACAGAGCCACTTGATGAAGTTTAGATGAAAAATGCAAAAGTGAATATCACTGTCAAGAAGTTGATTCAACTCCAAGAATTCCCTAAAATTGATGTCTCTGTCGATCTGCACATAAAGCTAGAAAATATTTCATATAAAAAATTAACATGCAGATATCTCTGCTTAGGAAGTTGATCCTTTTAACTTTTAAGAAAGCCCTGACTAATTGATTATGTTCATGATGGATAACTCAATGTGAATCTAGAAGTTAATATCTTCATACTCCACATAAATATCAAACATGAGCAGACCTAGACAAGCTTGTTGTGCCATAATTTATTGATACCAACTATAGCATACATGGAATTTAAAAAAAAAACAAGGAAATGACTAGAAATCATATTCAAACTCACTTTAACTGAGAGAGAGAAAATAATTTTCGATCATCTGAAGACTAAAATAAGATTGATGAGCCACAAAATTTCTGTCACTGTCAGCTTTGGTAATCACTTGGAAGCTTACAAATAAAATGTCAGAAATCGATTAAGAATCAGTTACTCTCCTAGAGAAATCATGATTGTATGTGAACATATATCTAGTCAGTTCAACCCCCAATCATGAAAGTGGAAACTATTATAATCATCACAAGAAGACAATCTTAGTAGATATTAGATTTGAGATAACTGATTTGACACATATCAAAGATCCAAAGTTAACTGATTTAAGATGTATCTGTACATATGAATCCTTTAGAGAGTAGTGAACTTACTGCGTCCAACCCCAACCCACCCTATCTCAGCAAGTATATATGTATATGGACAAGCAAAACATACATATACACAAGCATACATAAACATAGAATTGTATAAACAAGGATATCAACTCTCATCCACGATAATAAATTATAATCATGTAAAACAGAATCTTATCAGACATCAGGTTTGAGATAATCGTTCTATCAAAGGCCCAAAGTTAACAGATTTAAGATGCTCCTATACATATGAATCCTTTCAATGAAAAAGTAGTGAATTTTTCTATTGCTTGATAAGTTAGCTTTCAACCCCTACCCACCCTACCCCATCTAGTATATATTTTTATATATACAAGTAAACATACACATACACACGCATACATATACAAACATGCATATAAACAAGGACATAAACAAAAAAAGATATTTCACAGATCACAAGCTGTATGATGTCTCAAAAAATTTATGCAAGAGTATTCTATCAATGCATATCCAAAAAAATAAATTCCATATCTGAAAGGAGGTGAATGCAGGGGCAAGAGTTTGTATAAACAACATAAGAGTGTGACAAAGTGCACCAGCCTAGAAAAATTACAACCTTTAGAAGATTAATTATTTAAAATATGCTAATAGATTTCTTAACAAAAATTTCAAAAGATGGAATTGTATCATGTATTTGATATTCTTAGTTACAGTAAAAAGAAAGAAAAATGTGATACAAAATTTGCAAGATCAAAGCGCATGAATCAAATTGTCTATGCGTCGACCTACAGTACTGTTAACCTACCATAATGAAAGGTCCAACAGATTGGTATTATGTAAAATTGTCTTGTCATAATACATGATTACACTATATAAATACATTCAACCCTCAAACCCTGAAATCAGCTTCTGAACCATCAATCATCAAATTGTAGGGGGTAACATCATTGCTTATACATAACAATCTATTTTCGAGCATTTTAACCAGATGATATATTTATTGGTAGCATTCATCGATCTGCAGTACTAACATTTACAGAAACCTTTCTGATGCTATTCATCTGTTATACCATTGTCGTATCTACTAGGTTTTCTGAGGCAATAACATATGCACATGCATTAGATAGTTCAACAATGGCTATGGAATTGAAAAGATCCCTCCATCATTTGTAATGGTACTAGTGATCTCCAAAAATCACATGGTTCCAGTTGGATGATTCATTTTATGTTGCAAATACCTCATTAAGTAAGTGGCAGATGTAGGAGTAGGAAATACAAACTCAAATGGATCTATCTAATTTTATCTTTATTTGTGTTGTGTGTATGTTTTTTACTTTTCCAACTAAGATTTAGCATGTCTAAGTCTGCCAACCCATAATATATAATTTACGTAAATGTTGTGTTGCATGTTATGCTTTATTCCTTTAGAGTTGTTAAAAATCATCCATTTAGAAGTTTTACTTATTCGGTGTTTATTCTTCTTTATAATCATGATTCAATCAAAATTCTAGAGTTCTTATGATTTGTAACTTCACCGAAATAAGAATATCAAACTAGAAACCTACTCTAATATCTCTATGAAACATTCGGTAATCATCAAATGTGTCTATTCTATTCCAAGGTAACCAAACCCTGCTAAAAGAATATTGCAACATTGAAAAAGACAAAAACTCTCGCACCAACCTATTTCTCGAAGCAGATAAAATCTGATGCTTCTCCATATTAAGACTGGGATGAAAATCCATATTAAAGCTACTTAAAAGGAGACTATTGAATTTAGAGGAATAATAGAATTTCAGAAATTAGAATCAAGTCTAGAGAAGAGGACACTGGGAAGGCATCAGAAAATACCATAGAAGAACATTAAATTCATTTGATGAGCATCTCTGGCTTATCAAAAATATAAAAACAAAATCATGCTTCAACAAGTAAAAGGGTGGATGCACTATCTAGTTCATAACTAATGGTAAGGAGAACATCAAGAACATACAATTTTATTTGAATTTGGACAAAGTAACAGTAATAATGATGGTTAATATTTTTAAAGGCGGGGGCGTGAGGCAAGACGTTTTATGCGGTACAGGGCAAGACGTAAGCCTCGAGACACGGGGCGTAAATCTTATCGATCTACGAGCCGTAGTCTCATATATATTCAATTTTATAATTTTATTACTAAGAAAATAAGCAAAAGTAACTTTCAATTATTTTACAAATAAATTTTAATAAATAACTTATAATATATAGAAAAAAATATTATGATTTTATTTGATAAAGGTATTAATAACCAAAAATGAAGAAAAAAATATTACAATTATTGAGAAATATCATTACACCAATTATAAAATATATGATTTAAAACAAAAAAGATTCAAAAACCAAAAAATAAAAATAACGCCTATTGTGTACGTTTTTACACCAAGGGCTTGCATTTTTTATGCTTGGAGCTTACTCTCCAAATTCTAAGACTTAGGCCCTAAGGATCTACAGCTTCAATTTGCGCCACAGAGCATTTTTAGTATGCCCCGCTCCGAGACTCGCTTGAGACTCACCTCAAAAAATATTTTTGAAAACACTTATCATGGCTTTCCTCATTTTCAAAGGACTAATAGTCCGCAAAGTTATTTGGGGGGTTGATGAATGATGAATAAACAAAAGCAGATAATGTTTGCAGAATGCAGTAATACTATAAAGTATGAACCACCTCGACAGCATTGACACCCTGGAAGCTGGACTCAGCAACTGACATGTCCTTCATCCCAAAGAAGTCATCAATGTCTTCATTCTTAAACAGTTGATCACGATTATCAATAGAAACACCAAATAGCTCTTTATAATTTTCAACACTTAAGTCCACTTCATCCATATTGAAATCATCATAAAAAGGATCATTGTAGCCTTTTGTTCCAGAATTTTTCACCTGAAGATACAAATATGACGTAAAGAAAACTCTCAACAAGTGAGAAAAAGAGAAACATCCAGACTTGAACCAGATAAAAGAAATCTTTTGAGAAGATTTCAATCTCTACTAGCCAACCCTCCTACACACACACACACACAAAAAAAAAAAAAAAAAAAAATTTGTTGGAAGTGAAAAAATAAGCAATATATGCTAAAGTTGCTTGATCTGAAAAGTGATATATCAATCAACGGAACAAAAAAAAAATATAAGAAACAATTCCTAGAAGCTATCATTAAGTAGGAATATTCAAATAAAAGAAGTTATCATCAGCGGGAATAGTTCTAGATGGAAAATATCAAATGAAACAGAGAAAAACATGTCCTAGAGAGAGGAATGCACTAAATTTGAGGTGCAAATTCTTCACATCTATAACCTTCTAAGTTAGTTATGAAATCGACAAGATATAGAGGGTTAACAAATCCAGAGAATTCATGGAAGAACAAAATCATCCTTCACCAATTTATGGGGATGCAACATGCAATAACATTTCAATGCTAAATTAAAATGTGGAATCGTTGTCTGAAGACAGATGAAAATATCAAATACTATACACCCTCCGTCCCATTTTACATGATGCTGTTTGACTAGCCACGAATTTAACAAAGAAAGACATATACTTTTGAAATTTATAGTCTAAAACAAGCTATAGATATTAGTGTGGCAACAATTTGTCGCACTAGGATAAAATGAAAAGTTTAAAGTCAAATTCTTTCTACTATATATAAAGGAATAATTCTTCTTGGATTAGACTAAAAAGAAAGTACAACAATAAACCCAGTAAAATCCTACACATGGGCGTAGGGTATGAGGAGGGTAGAGTGTATGTAAAAGGAAAGTGCATCAGAAAAAATGGGATAGAGGGAGTAAATTGTATCTATATGCTTTGGCATCTGAACCTCTTAGGACTCCGCTAATCTCCTATTTAGTATGATAAAAAAAAAGGGATTTATGGCACTGAAAAATCCAAAATTGATTCTGCTGGTACATCCTGAGGAATAATGAGGAGCAAGACAACCTTAGCTTCAAAACCAGCAACAAAAGAGTAAGAAGAACAGTGAGTTGCTCATTGGTAGTAAGTGCTATATATCACGGAACATGATAATAATACATTTTGGTGAGCAAAATTAGAAATGAAATTTCAGCGATGTATCTATATTGCTTCAATCGTGAACAAACTGCATATCTAAGAACTTAGATTACCTTAGACCAAGTTAAATATGTGGAATCAACAAGCAGTTCAACATTGGAAAGCTCGTTATCAAGACTAGGCATAGACGATCCCATGAAAGGGGCAGACTTGACTAGATTATGCAAATCGTTTGCTTCATCAGAAGATATGTCTTGAGATTTTTCCTTTACTTGACGATGTTGGCTATCCCCAGGTTGGCAATCAGTGATGCTCATTGAACCCATCCCTTGCTCACAAGTCGAATCACAAACTGAAGGGTCACCTAGAATAAATGACCAGATAGTAGAAAGCTCCACCGCCGAAGGACACCCTGTATAACAACCAAGTGCTTGTCTCTTATGTGTTGAACATGTACTAGAACTAGCATGAGCCAACCAATCACAATTCTGGCATAGAGAGACCCTCTCCTCGACACATCTGAAAATAGCTGGTTGGGAATTACATCTTTCACATACAAGTGTTCTGGAATGACGTTGTGACAGGGCATTTGCAGAATGGATATTCCGATCACACGACAAACACAAGCAAGCTGAATCAGACCGGCAATAGACAATTGATCGTTGCTCCCCACAATACTCACATATATAACCCATTACCTTCTTCCCCTAGTTTTTTCTAAGATGAAAAATGGTGTACAAATATTCAATTCTCTGGTAGAAAATTATAGCTAAAACCTCTGAGCAATAGAAATTGCTCTCCCCAAAGCAGAAATGAATTTGTGCAACTAACTGTTACAAGGAAACAGAATCTGCATCATTAAAGGTGACACCAAATAAAAAAAGCAAATTGAAACAGAATACAAGTCTATCTTCATATCTCGAATTCTCGATATGCCTAATCTAAACAAAAAGTAAAATAAAATTTATCACATATCTCAAGAACTGAACTTAAATCATAGAAAAAAAAAACAAAACTCTATTTTGAAATAATACACAGAGTGGCACCTGAAAAGGAAAAGGCAAGGAATAAAAGTTGTCAATCAAAAAATGGGAAAAGGTGCTCCAAATAAATAGGGAATGAAGATTCCAAAAACAAAAAGCTGAGAATTTTTCACAGAGCCACATTTGTCTATTTTTAAAAGCATCATTATCTACAATCAAAATTATATATTTTAGTTTATCATTACTACATAGTTTGGGAACTTGATAAACCAAAACTAGAAGAAATTAATAGAACATCTCCAGCAAGCTAACCAAAAAAAAAAAAGAGTATTTAAACAAACAAAACAGAATCAAACTCAATTTAGCTTAGACAGAGAATTAAAAGCTCAAGCTACAAACAAGGATAAAAAAAACTACATACAAGAAGAAAAGAAAAGTTCATAGCCAACTGATAAACAACAAAATTCTCACATGAACAGTAAATATTCTCCAAATTATGAGGAATCCACAAAAAAACAGATGATGAAAGAAGAGAAACAGAGCAAACCCCATTTCATTTCAAAGGTAGAAAAACAAAGAAAATCAAGAAAGCAACAAACTTTTTACCTAAATTAACAGAAGAGGTGGCAGAAAAGAATTTACACAGTACACAAGAAATCAAGTATACAAATAGATAAACCCCTTTTAGTTTACAGCTCCCATAAACCCTAAAACTTGATAAAGTTGAGACCTTTCCAGTCCAATCCCTTTCTTTAAGAGTGCTGGTTTTGGAAGTTTGTATTTCTATAAGAAGAATTGTGAAGTTGCTGAATGCTGATGAGTTGTCAAAAAGTGCAGGAGAGAGAACAAGGTTGTTATGTGGGACCCTGTCACTTTCATGAAAGGAAATATTAGCCCCCCACCCCACCCCCACGCCCCATGGGGTTCTCATTACTATTTTCTCTTTTTTGGTAAATGATAAATAATTTTTGTTTTAAAAGATAAAATAAAGTAGCAAAAATAAAAATGGAGGCACACTATCTTATGATTAACTTTCTTAAAATGTCTTTTTTGTCTCATAAAAATGGTGAAATTAAATTAATATTTATACATTTCACGAAGATAAAATGTTTGACATTAATTAGTAAAAGATGAAATTCTCCTTCTCATTAAGTAGAAGGCAATTAAGTAATTCAAATTTATAAATAAAAAACTTATTAGAAGGAAATAACTAAGATTTAAAGTGCAATGATTGATATTTAAATTATGTAATTATACAAATAAAATATTAATATTTAATTAAATAAATCAGATTTTAATTTAATGGAGAGTCAAAATGACAATATTAGTATTCTTACAATTAAAAGTTTGTTAAAATATATTTTAAATTTTTTTGTTAAAAAATTAATAGGAGCAATATTTGGTCAAAGGATAGAAGATCTTCTAACTTCCTAAGCATTTTGGTGTATCATTTTTTTGACTTTGGGATTTGGATCTCATGATAATTTTAATGAAAATTGTCGAAAAATCATAGATTTTATCCACAAGCACATGTAAGAATGATTCTTTACAAATATTTAAAATTTAAAATGCATAAATGTGATTATTAATAATTTGAAATTAGAAAATCTTGTTGGCATTAATTGTTTTGCATGTCTTATACACTATTTTTATGATTGTATTCGTCTCATTTTCTAAAGCAAAAAACACACCCTTCAATCAAATATATTCTTAAAACAAAATTACAAATACAAAGATAAAGTATCATATATAGGAGCAAGTTTAGCATAACGCAACCAACGAAAAATATAAAAATTCTAAGACAATCTTTTTTCCTATTTTTTCTTGATAATGCAAATTGAAACAAAGTTTTAGTAATAAACATTCAACTTTTGACCATAAAAAATTAAAATATTTGGAAGACAAGTTAATGGAAGTGATATTTAACTACATAAATGGAGGGGTCTTACCATAATTCCAATCTCGACAAATAAGTAAAAAAAAAATACATCAAGCTTCGATACTTTAGTAGAATCATACTATGCCTTGTAATCTTGACATAAATCTTCTTGCCTTGAAATTTTCTTCACTTGATTAAAGCTTCTCTAGTCTTCAACACACAAAAATTGTATCACATATAAATCTTCCTATAAAAATAATGTTAAAAGATTGTATTTATAGGGAAAAATATAGCTTTGAATATAAAGATTCACTTACAAAGTTGAAAGGTCAAGTGTTAAAAAAATTTAAGATAAATATTAATTAAGAACATAAATTAATTTAGAAGATAAATCATATACATGTATCTATTTAAAGGGTAAATATTTCAAGAAAATAAATTAAATTAGATATTTTAATTAAGAATTATTCTAAAGAAGTGCAAAAGTCATTAACATTTTCATTAAAATAATGTAACTTAATATTTAAATTAAATAGTTAAATATTTTTATAATATTTTAATTTATAATAAGGGTAAAATCGTAATTCAACTTTGAACTTTTTTGGTTCCCTCTTATAATAATATAGTTAAATATTTTTATAATATTTTAATTTATAATAAGGGTAAAATCGTAATTCAACTTTTAACTTTTTTTGTTCCCTCTTATAATAAGATATGATTACTTCCTTCATTTTAATTTAACAAGTAATTTAAGAGAATTAAAAAAGAAAATGACTTTTATAATCTTATATTAATTAAAGATACATAAAAACTATTAAAATATTTTAAAGATTTTTTCAAAAAAAATAAAGACATTATTTTTAAAATGGATTTAAAATAAATAACACAAATAAATTAAAATAGATAAAGTATATATTTATTTTTGAATTCTACTCCATGATAAAGAAATAGAGAATATCAAACATATATAAGAAATAAAAAGTCAAAATTGACCATACTAATAGATAGAAAAAAAGTTCCATTTTTAGAGAACGACTTCCCATCATCTTTGAAAAATGATCGAGAAATATCACTTCTGTTTATTTTAGAATTCTAATATTATTCAACTTTATCTATTTTGCTCGAAATATACTGATACACAAAAATATTATCTCTCTTCTAAGCTTATATTGAATTTTTTAAATCTTGCTTGTTTTTTGTGTAAAAACTTTTTTTACCATGAATAAGAAATCTTTGATTTTTCAGCGTGAACAAGTAACAGATGTTTATAGTTTGTATAAAAATCAACATTCCTAATATTTAGCTAATTTATCTCTAAATATCCAACTAAATCTATTGTCTTCTTTATCAGCTTTAAGGAATTAATTTAATTTTTTCCTCAACAAAACTAAATTTTTGTTCATAACTTTTAAATTATCAAAAAATCCTAGTGCACAATTTTATTTTAAATATGTAAAGACCATTATTTATATCAGGTGTTTAATTCGTCAGAAAATTATATTGTATATATAAGTAGAATAATAAATAAACTAGTTAAATAATATATTTTAAACACCCTTGAGTCAATAATATGATGTAATGCAATGTTTTTAGATGCAAATACATGTAAACTTAAGGTGTTCATGTGTTTGTATTATCTCACTAATAGTAACTTTTTTTTCACTTTTTAAATAGACCAGACTCATTTTAGCGCCTATATCATCTTTTTTTTTTTACACAAAGCTATATAAATAGTTGAACATAAATATTGTTATTTTTATTTTTCTTATAGAAAGGATTTATTTAATGTAATGATCCTCTTAGTCGTTTTAGAAATTTTAACCAGCATTATTATATTAACCTTTTTAGTAGATTTTGTAAATAATTTATATGACTTATAAGAATGAGTGACATAATTTTTAGATTTAATAAAGGATTATTTTGTTGCTAAGAATAATGAAAAAAAAGAAAAAAATAGAAAAAAAAAAAGAAAAAGAAAATCAAGTAAATAAATAATAATAAAATAATAAAAAAAAAGGGCAAAGTGCCCTAAATGGATGAAGCCGCACACGGCTTGTGAGAAAAAAAAAAGAAGGAACGATCGATCTGTGGAAAAAAAAAAGATACGCAGATAAAGAAAAGAAGAGAAAGGGAGAAAAAAAAAGGAAAAAGGAGGAGAAACAACGATATTTTTATCTCGAGATATCAAGGTAATTATTCTTATCCTTTCTATTAAATTTTTGTGTAACTAGGAATAGATTTTTAGGTTAAAACGTGTATAATTTATACTAATATGTGAACTTGGGGTTATAAATGTGTATAAGTATTATGGTTCAATCATTGGACAATGATTAGTCCTAATCATTGGACAATGATTACTCCAAGATTAGGATTATTAATA
>NC_028643.1:68815517-68820609 GCF_001406875.1 Solanum pennellii | reverse complement strand
GCAAAAAGGAGAAAAATTATGGTGTATTGAAGAGTTCAAGTTATTTGAAATTTCCGTCGTGGAAAGATTTTAAGAAAGGCAAAGGAACAATAAGACCTCTCGTACAAACATTGGATTCAGAGGTGATGGTTGTAGTGATTTCGCCTTTGAGTTTAAATATGACTATGAGATGTGAACTAGTTCAGCACCTACTTACTATGGGTTTATTATTAACTTTTCTAAATATTAAGTTTTGATTGGGCTACAATAAATGACGTAAGAAAGATTATACATGGTTATGTCGAGCTAGATTGTTCAGAATGTGATTAAGTAACAAATGGATGTTAAATAGTGTGGACCTACAGTTTTACATGATTAATGAGGATTGGAGGGGATTAAAATTATTTTGTTGACGAGACAAAATAGATTGTTATAATGTGTTACATAGGCATTTTATGGTGAGTAGAGGTTATGAGATTATAGTATATATAAATATTGGAGTGATCAAGGGTTTCTTTGAGTTATCGCATGAGGTAAATGATGGTACAGATGGTGGTTGAAAATGGTATGTGAAAGTTTAGGTGAAGTTGACATTAAGTGTGACTTATATCTATCATGGGGCGCTTAAATGGAAAGATAAGAAACCATAGTTCAAAGTCTTGGAGACTACAATGTGCTTGCTAAGGAGAATGTGATACTACTGACGGTGTGAAAGTAAGGTAAATGGTTGGTGTGGTTATGATATTTGTTAATATTAATAGTGTTGGCTTTGATGGAGTACTGTGAGAAGTATGCGGGGTTTGGCAAATCCAGCATGTGTAAAATTGTAATGGAGATCAGACTGGTTGATTTTGGGTGGAAAAAAAAAATTAAATAAAAATAAATAAATAAATTGAGGGATGTAGTCAGATAAATGAAAATATTGATATGGGAATTATGGAGAAAGTATCTAGTGTTATTCGACCTTGATTCCGTATATTCTTAAGTTGGCCACCTACTTCGTTTCGGACATGATTTGGAGTATGACTCATTGCATATGCCCATTTTTTTTACATCTATGGGTGAATTCCTAGTGGTGGATCGGATGTACCGATCCTCTTATGTCTTCTTGATAGGGTAGGATCCTTGGTTAGACTTGTTCACTTCAGTTATAACATATTTGATGTTGTTCGAAAAATTAGAAATATATCACTATTTTTATATGCACAACCTTGCTTATGGGAACTTACAAAAGAGCTTTCATGAATAGTTATGGTTATCCGACAGTGTTGTAAAAGGTTCTGCATCCTAGCGTGTACCATTTGTAGGGTGCTTACTTGATCTTGCTCTTCATTGGATTAGATATGTTTGATTATCCCTTGATGAGTATTCGATGTCTAAAGATCAGATTTTCATAGTTTAAGCTCATGAAAAGATTAGGTTGTGACAAGGGAATCTTGATAAGGTCTATGATGGTTTGTGTAATAGGTGTATGTGATCATTAATCTAGGTTCACTTCAGATTGTAGTGGGTATGGATTCAGAACGTTATCCTTGTTATATAAGAAAAGATTTGTTGTGATGATTGTGTTATGTTCCAGTGGGTTTCAGTTTAGATTGGGTTCATTGGTTGATTTATGGCGTGATATGTAAATCTTCCGAAGTTTCATTCACAACTTCAGTTTTTGGAAGTTGATAATTAATGGAATGTGCTAAAGATGAATTGATCACTTGGAGAGATGAAAACGACTTTGAAAATAATACCTCAAGTTTTTTTGGTCGTGTTAGTTATTCTTCCTTCTCCTACTTTATGTTCGAGAACGAACATGATTTTTAGTGGTGGATAATGTAATGATCCTCTTAGTCGTTTTAGAAATTTTAACCAGCATTATTATATTAACCTTTTTAGTAGATTTTGTAAATAATTTATATGACTTATAAGAATGAGTGACATAATTTTTAGATTTAATAAAGGATTATTTTGTTGCTAAGAATAATGAAAAAAAAGAAAAAAATAGAAAAAAAAAGAAAAAGAAAATCAAGTAAATAAATAATAATAAAATAATAAAAAAAAAGGGGCAAAGTGCCCTAAATGGATGAAGCCGCACACGGCTTGTGAGAAAAAAAAAAGAAGGAACGATCGATCTGTGGAAAAAAAAAGAAGATACGCAGATAAAGAAAAGAAGAGAAAGGGAGAAAAAAAAAAGGAAAAAGGAGGAGAAACAACGATATTTTTATCTCGAGATATCAAGGTAATTATTCTTATCCTTTCTATTAAATTTTTGTGTAACTAGGAATAGATTTTTAGGTTAAAACGTGTATAATTTATACTAATATGTGAACTTGGGGTTATAAATGTGTATAAGTATTATGGTTCAATCATTGGACAATGATTAGTCCTAATCATTGGACAATGATTACTCCAAGATTAGGATTATTAATAGTGGAACGATAAATATGAATTGGAACATTGAAAATAAGTGGTTTCAGCAGATAGTTTTGTAGTCCGCCATTGATGTGTTGGGCAGTTAGTTTCGGCTTTAATTATTTTCATTTGATTATCATATTAGGATTCAAGTTTTGATATATTGAGATATGTGTTAAATAGTGGGTGCATTATGATATATAAAAATCATTATAATTATGTTATTCGGAGAATTAAGATTTAACCCTAAACTTGAAATTCAGAAAATATGAGATTTGATCAATTGGTTGGAATAAAGATTTAGAAATTTTATTATAAATTTGGATGAGTTTTGGGTCTAAGCTAGAGATATAGCAATATTAATGTTGTTAGTTTCGAAATCATATCGTGGTTATTTATTTGAATAGATTTTATTGGTTTGGAAGTCAACAAAAGGAGGAAGGCTCAAGTTTTGGAGTCATTGTTCGACTATTTGAGGCAAGTGGATTTCTAAACTCTTGTTAAGTGTATGAAATGCGTGTATGTCCTTGTGGTATATGTTGGGAGTAACGGGATTGGTGATGGGTTGACTTGTCCACATTGATTAATTCTAATGATGAAAAGAATGGGGATAACAAAAGGCAATGTGATTAATTGTTTATGTGTGTTGTGTTGAGAAAGGGTTGAAGGCTTGTTGAATCATTGTTGATGTAACTTCATGTTTGTGTGGTTGTGAACTGTGCGATGTTATGAAAATGGTCATCTCCTCATTATATTTGTGAACTTGTCATCTGCATTATTCTGAGGCATTTGTTGTGACAAGTGTTATGTGCATTGAGAAAGAATGGGTACTTAAGAGGATGTACCATTTCGAGGGACGTATCGCGCGCCGCGATGGATACTATATTTCGAGGGACGTATCGCGCGCCGCGATGGTTACTATTATCGAGGGTCGTGTCGTGCGCCGCGACAGATGCATGGACAGATATGTCCCCCATGGGTCCCGGACTGAGAGACAGCGGGTGTGTATCACTAGGTCAGACATGCATCATTATACTTGACATTGCATTCCATTGCATTGCACATACTTATCATTAGTGAACTTGATATCGTGTTTTGTTGATCTTCTGATTGCCTTTCTGCGGAACTTGTGATTGATCAATATTGAGCTTGTTATTGCGGATATGTAATTTGTTGAAGTATTCTTGTTGAGGATATGTAATTTGTTGAAGTGTTGTTGTTGAGGATATGTAATTTGTCTAAGTGTTGTTGTTGAGCTACGTGCTATGTAAACTTTGAGCTGTTAGGTTGGGTTGATTTTAATGCAGGTTGTAGTTGTGGAGGTTTGGTTGGGGGTGGTAGGAGTACCCGTATTTTATCCCCTTAGCTTGTGTTTAGACGTTTTACTTGCTGGGTACCGTGTGGTTTGGTACTCAACCCTTGCTACTACAAATTTTTTTGTAGGTTACTAGCCCGGACTTTGTGATATTTCCCTTCTCCTTGTCCGAGGTTTCTTGGAGATTTGTCAGGTAGCTGTTTCCATCGCAGCAGACTTTCTTCTCCTTAATTATGATCTTGTTCTATTCTAGAAACAAGTTCATTTGAGACTTGAGTTTTTCTTTTGAATCAATTGTAATACTTTAGAGGCTTGTACACGTGACTACCAGGTTTTGGGAGTTTTATTAAGTTACTTATATTTTATTTCCGCACTTTATTGTAATGGTTGAGTTTTAGGCTGACTTGTCTTGGTGGGATAAGACGAGTGCCATCACGTCCATTTTTGGGTCGTGACATTTAATCATAAAAAAAATATTTTACATCACTGAAATAATTTTTTAATAGTACCTAGCATGACTCAAACAACACTTTCATCCATATTTTCTAACACTTCCAAATAATCTCAGTCAATTTGAAAATAATGTAAAAAAAGGGAGTAGAGAAATATATTTTTTAATAAATTATAACTACGTATAAATATGGAGTAGAAGCGAATTATGATTGGCTAAACTAGTTGGCTAATTTCTATTATATACCAGAGTGAAATTGATTTGCTAAACTAGTTGGCTAATTTCTATTATATACCAGAGTGAAGTGAAGGACGATTAAGGGAAAAAAATGTAATTTCATGCTAATAAAAATTTATAAAGAAAGATAATAAATAATTCTAGAATTATTCTTTTACAAGGGCAAAAATATAATTTCACGCTGTAACGACCTGTTTAGTCGTTTTGAGCAGCAGATTTTATTTCTGGAAAAACTGGCTGAGTCGACGGATCCCACGACGGACCGTCATGGGCACGACGGACCGTCTAGGGGGTCTCGTTCCAAAACACTTAGAATTCTGAAATTTGGGTACTGAGATCGACTCTCTGAACTTCACGACGAAATGGCAGGACGGACCGTTGAGGGCTCGACGGACCGTCACAAATCCTTCCACAGAATTAACTCTCTGAACTTTGTGACGGACGTGCAGGACGGACCGTCACAGTCGTGACGGACCGTCACAGGCTGCGTGACCCTGACTGGGTCGGATTTCTGTTAAATGTTTTAAGGGGCGTTTTGGACTATTCCTGCTTATAATTATAAAGTTAGTGGTTTAATGTTAATAATTCAATTACTTGGGGGTTAAAAGAGATAACCTTGAAACAAATAGTGGGGTATTTTATCATCTTTTATACTTAATTATATGCTAATTAGGGTAAAAGAAAGAGGGTTTGAATAAGAAAAAGAA
>NC_028643.1:68811663-68814681 GCF_001406875.1 Solanum pennellii | reverse complement strand
CCATCGTCTTCAACTCAACCGCAACTCTAGCCAGTCTTCATCAAGCCAGATTTCAGGGTGAGCTATTGCTTCTAGCTTGGACTGGATCTTCCTCTTCATGTCTTGATGCCTTGAGATTCCGGCATGGACTAGCGTTTTACTTATTTTAGCTTCTTAGATACTCTTAGATTAGTAATTTGAGGATAGATGTTCTTGTGGTGATGACTTCCAGGTTTTGGGAATAAATAGTATTGAGTTTTTATAAGCTATTTAATCGATTTTCATTAATGAGTTAAAGTCTTCCGCATTATATTTTGTTATTTATGGTTGAAATGTTGGGGTTTAGATTGGTTGGTTCGCTCACATAGTAGGTTAAGTGTGGGTGCCAGTCGCGGCCCGTTTTGGGTCGTGACAAACGCTAACAAAAATTTACCAAGAATGATAATAAAAAAATTAAATAGTTCCAGAAACATCTTAAGTAATTGTATTACCATTAACTTATTTTGTTATTACTTCATTTTCTTTTTATTTCTTTTGTGCGTTATTGTGGTATCTATTTTATTATTACTCTAGTTTACTATTACTTTAATTTAATTCTTAATATTTTTTCTATTCAATATGCTTGTTAAAAAACCTACTTTTTATATAAAAATATCACGAAT
Organism: Solanum pennellii; assembly: GCF_001406875.1. Taxonomy (NCBI): domain Eukaryota; kingdom Viridiplantae; phylum Streptophyta; class Magnoliopsida; order Solanales; family Solanaceae; genus Solanum; species Solanum pennellii. Next base: position 68,814,040 of record NC_028643.1, on the reverse strand, counting down.
TAATTATTTCAATTCTTATTTTGGCTCTAATTAATATACTCGAAAATAAATTTGTGTGATAAAATTAATGATATATATTAGATTGAAATTAAAGAAAAAGATGTTAAAAGTAAATTTACAAATAAAATAAATAGGATGATATATTTGTATTAAAGATGACCAAAAATAAAAATGTAATTTCATTCTAATAAAAATCTATTAAGAATAAATAATTTTAGAAACATCTTTCTATATATAAAGTGAATGGTGATCAAAGGTAAAAATTTAACTCATGCAAGCAAAAATCAACGAAGAATGATAACAAGAAAATTAAAATTAAAATTTATATGTATATTAAATTTTGTGTATTGAAATATATTTTAATTTTGTGATCTTTAATATGCTATATAAAAAAAATTAAAATTCAGAAGTTATTTTCTTTTTGAAATGAAATAAAAAATAAGTTCATATAAATAAAAAAGGAGGGAGTCATATATTAAAAATGAAATATATATATATTATTATTGAAATGAGCTTTCATATATTATTATTTTTTTAAAAAAAATTATTTGGCTTCCTTCTATTAATTTGTGCATATATGTGAAGTTTTAAAGATTTGAACATTTTAATATAGAAATATAATGATTTGAAAACTTTAATTCTTCGTTTTAATTTCTAATTTGTTACATATTTGAAAATTGCATAAGAAGAAGAAGCTTAAAAACGCAATGTAACAATTTAAGATACTTTAAGAAAAACATAGTTAAAAAAAACATAATGAAATTTGGTTGAATCCTTTATTTTATCGAAACAAAAAAAGTTGCATATATTGTTTGAAAATAACATAAGAACTAAAAATTACTATGAATCACAATAAAATGACAAGTAAAAATATGTGGGAATCATATAAGAAATTCCGTTTACTTTCCTAAAATCACTTGTATCACATAAAATAAAACAGATGGAGTAACATATATTATTCAAAAATAACATAAAAGGTGCTCCATAAATTAACAATTTAATATGTTTTTTTTATAAAATACATAAAAGATTTAGTTCATCTTTTCAAATTTCTTTTGTGTAAGATAAATTGAAAGGAAAAAACTAACATACGTTGAGTATGCGCTGGCGTGGGCACATGATATCTGGTCAATAACTAACAATTGACATGACTTATCTAACTAACTTGGCATTTAGCCCAAATTTGTGTATCATGAAGCAAAAATTTTAAATTATAATAAGGGGTTCAAATTTAATATAAAATGAATAGATGGAGCCAAAAATAGAAAATAAAGATAAAAGAGTTCAATTTAGAAAGAAATGAGTTTTATAGAAAGCGAAGATTAGCAATGAGACATAAAGAATAAAAAGACAGAATTAGATAACATTTTTAAAAATTTCTTTTAGCATTTACTTTCAAGTTTCAATTTACATGGTATTGAAAAAATACTTTTTATTTAAATTTTTTAATGAAAGTAAAATAAATTCAATTCATAGACACACTCATTTGAAGTTCAGTTGTTTATGGAGTTATTTATTTAAAAGTATCTACATTTTAGTCATTAAATAAAAATTAATTTAATAAATAACAACAGGAAAATAACACATTTATTAACAATTATGATTGTTTCATTTGTAGATATAAAAAATAATTAATTATCATTATACTAATTTTCTATTTTAAAAATATCACTAGACTTAAAGAAATTTACCTTGCCTACTTTTTTATTTTAACCCAAACTTAACTCACATGAAAAAGAAATAATACATCTTCTACTCAATCATACAACGAATTTGGATCAATCAAACTAAAAAAAGATTTATTTTTTTTAGTTGGATCAGATCTAAAGGGGTAAAAAAATCAAGTCAAACTTTTAAAAGTCATAGATTTTAAACATTTTTGAAATACAAAAATAAGTTTTTTCTTTTAATTTACTCGGTTAACGGAAAGGTAAATAAGTTATACAACATTTGTTAGACAATGAAAATATATACGTACAACTTTTTAATTAGGAATATATCAATTTTAAATCATAAAATTAAGTAGTCCCCCTTTTCCAGGAAAAAAATAGAACACATATTGCTATTTATGGATAAGCAAACATCATATATTAGTAAAGATTATATTTTTTTTTAACCAACAAGAATTTTGGTGGAATAATAACTATTTTTTCATCTTTAATCAGAGATTTTGAGTTCGAGTTTCCTTGATAGTCATCTTTGTTGGGGATCTCTTTATCCGGGGCCCGTAATGTGAGACTTCTTGGCAGCGTAAATTCAAATTTAGTCGGACTCCAATATAGATATCAAACACTGAATAGAAAACAAATATAAACTTTTTTAAATAGCGAGAATAGAAAGGTAGGTAAAAGTGGAATATTATGAGACAGAAGAAGAA
>NC_028643.1:68786426-68811481 GCF_001406875.1 Solanum pennellii | reverse complement strand
GTTGAGATGCATGAATAATCGAAAGTTATAGTTAAGTACACGCCAATTCGATCAAAAATAGTAAGAAGCAACATGTGAGAAAGTACTTTGTTAACTTAACCCTAATTGGTATTAGATACTTCCCCTCTTTTTTGTTTAGTTTCTTTTGATTTTATACTATTATATTATACACATACTAGTGAGTGTGTACCTCTATGGGTATATTTTTAAAAATAATTATATAAATATTACTTTCTCCGTCATCCACTTTTACTTATTCAGTTTAAAAATTTAATAGATATTTTATCAAGGGTTTATTGCAAACAACATCTTTACCTCATAGGTAGAGATAAAATTTGCATACATTCTCGATTTCAAGATTTCACTTGTAGAATTACATTGAAATTGTTATTGTTGTCGTAATGTATTTGACTAATGAAAAAGTCAAATCTAGGGAAACGATTACGATTAATAATATTTAACGAACTCAACAAAGAAAGAAGTCATACCTCAAAAAAGTTGTCAAATGTTTCATTGAGTTTTACTAAAACGACAATGAGGGTGTGCTTGGTATTTTCGTAGAAAAAGAAAATATTTATTTGACATAAGTGATTTCTTACTTACTTTAAGATGTTTAGAGTGTAAGTAAAAAATATTGTCTCGAGAATATTTCGATATAATCCAGGAAAATAATATAAACCAAAACCCATATCTTGACCCAACGTAGGATCCGAACCTGACTTGACATCGGCTCGAGAACCCAACCTAATATCGATCCCCAACCTAACACCAACTGAGGTTTGACCCTCAACCCTGGGACCTAACCCTGATCCTGACCCCGAGACCAACCCTAAGACCTAACCTCGAGACCCACCGAGCTCAACCCTAACCCTAACCCGCACCTTAAGCTCAAGATTTTACCTTGAGCTCGAACCTAACCCCGAGATCTTAACCAAATCTTGAGACCCAACCACGATCCATATCCCAAAGACCCAACCTCGAGACTCAACCCCAACCTCGAGACTCCACCTAGCTCGACACCATACCCTAACATCAAAATCCAACCTTAGTTTGGAGCTTGACCCCAAGTCCTAATCTTGATCACTTAACTGACCCAAGACCTGGCCTAAACCCAAGAACCAACCTCGACCCTCAAAATCTAACCTCGAGACTCGACACCTCACCTAAACCTAACCTTGAGACTAATCTCGACCCTCAACCTTGACTCCGAGACCTGTTCCCAAAACCTCAAGACTCAATTCTAACTCCAAGACCCAATTTTGACCTAAGACCCAACCTCAATTCCAAACCCCGATACTCGAAACTCAAACAATCAACCTTGACACCAACCCCCAACTTGGTCAAGTTTCGGTGTCAAGGTCGTGATAGTTTGGTTCTATTTTTATTTAGGGTCCAATATCGTGTCATGTGAGGGTCTGAAGTTGATGTTTGGGTCACAATTTAGGGTTGGATCTTGAATTAGATGATCTCGGGTTGAATCTCGAGTTGGTAAGGAGCAGGTTAACTCATGTCACGAGGTGATAGGTTATGGGGTTACGGATGAAGGGCGTTTAGGTGGTTTAGATGGTAAAATTGAAAGATTATTTAGGAAATGATTTTCCTACTTTTTGTGAATATGAAGGAAAAATAAGTTTATCCAAAAAAAAAAGTTTCAAAATTATTTAAGTCAATCAAACATATAAAAAAATTGAAATATATTTTTCAAAAACTATTTTCCTTTTATGTCAAACGCACCCTGAATGGCACCTTTTCAATTACTTGAATTACAGGTTTTGAAGAAAAATGTGTATGTGTGTGGGGGGTGGGGGGAATCATAATAGTAAAAATGATGGACAAGAAAGAATTTAGTGTGTTTTATTTTAAATTTCTAAAATCCAAAATGTGTCACTACTCACTAGTTTTAATCAATTTAAGCCAATAATAAGACCTTAACCAGAAAAAAAGAAAAAGAAAAAGGAATCTTAATATATACTATTATATTTGGTGAATGGCATCCCAGAAAGGTTGACACTTGTCATCCACAACAAAGGATAAGAATAAAAAGTAGGAAAAAGTATCTCATGGTTTAATTAACTAACATAACAATTACTAATAAGAATGACAACAACAACAAAATAGTACTCCTTTATCTTATTCTTTATAATTTATCTTTCCATAATTATAGATAATTTAATTTTAAAATAATTTATAATTATATAAATATCTAAAATTTATTTTTAAGTTATTAAACAAAATTGTAATTTATCTATTTCTAATTTTATCTTTTGGATATTATTTTTCAATAATTATAAATAATTTAATTTTAAAATAATTTTTAATTATATAAATATCTAAAATTTATTTTAAATTATTAAGTAGATGGTACCTTTTTGGAGACTTGCCCACAATGTCCAGCTATTTTTAACTTTTGTCATTTATTTAAAGAAAACTTAAAAGTGAATGTCAGGAGGAAACTTAGATTTTCCAAATATATATATATATATATATATATATATTGCCTTCTTTAGATTTAAAAAGATTATTATGTATTATTTTTTGTTCTCTTCTTCATGTGTTTCGCTTCATCATAATCAGATTTTTGCATTTACTGTAGTTTAATTTAGGGAAAATGCACAAGTACCCCCTCAACCTATGCGCGAAATCCCAGAGACACACTTATACTATACTAAGGTCTTATTACCCTCTGAACTTATTTTATAAGTAATTTTCTACCCCTTTTTAGCCTACATGGCACTAGTTTAAAAAAAAAATCAACCATCGTTAAGCCCACAAGATAGTGTCACGTAGGTCAAAAAGGGGTAAAAAATTATTAATAAAATAAATTAAGGAGGGTAATAGGACCTTAGTATAATATAAGTGTGTCTCTGAGTTTTCGGGCATAGGTTGAGGGGGTACTTGGGCATTATCTCTTTAATTTATATATTTCTTTTGATAATGCCAAGAGTGTATTTTCATGCTCAAAATAGCTCATATTTATTTACTTGAATATTTTTTTATTTAAATCAAATATTAACTAGACAGTTTGTTGTATCATTATTATCTCCGTAGCTTTTTATCGTAAAATTTTCATATATCTTTTGAATTGTCAATTATTGTGAGTTATAGTACTTTTTACGTAGTTTACAAATATAAAAATTTTTATTTTAAAAAATTTAAGATTCATAAATAAATTTTCGATCAAACTTTAACTATTTGACTCTTAAAAAATGAAACGTGTCACATATATTGAAACAAAAAAAACAGTAAAATTCTTGAAAATAAGTTACTATATTTCTTAGAAATGATTAAATTCTTAGGAAGGTATATAAGTTTTTGAAGGATACTATATATAACTTGACCAAAACATTATATAATTATATATTTTCTAGAAGTCCACAAAAATCAAACAGCAAATAAGGTTTTTCAAAAAAAATTAAAATGATAAAAAATTGACTTAATTGATTTGACTTGATTTTAATATTTGAAAAATCAAATTAATTAATTTAATTTTCATTTAATTAAAAAAAATGGAAGAGAAAGAAATATAAATTTGAGTCCATTTTCTGCAAGTGATGTAATATTTATACCTCTCACATGATAGAATTTCAATTGGAATAGTATACTTTAATGAGCCACGTGATGGTACGGCCAATGATTAGAAAAGAATGGGAAAAAAAAGGTGATGTTTTTTTTTTTATGATTTTTAATTTTCGAATAGTAATATTTAGATCAGTTTTTATACATTTCAAATTAGTTTCACTTAGTAATATTTATTAGATAGTTCGATATTTTTAATCTTTGCTTAGTTTTAAACTTAAGATCTTATAATTCTTAATTACTTCATTAATCACTACGTCACACTCGAAGATGCTAACACTGTGATCTTAAAAATATAACGTAAAAAATTAAAATTAATTATTATCAAAAGAGAAAAAATATGTATTTTTAAAAATGAATTAAATAAAATAAATATTTATTTTAACTTTATATAAATTTAAACGTCACACCCTTTCTTTCAACTGCACTGTGCTTCATCATTTTCTAATAGCCCAACTTTATTTCCTTAAACTTGTAAATATAGTGTAGAGATGACAACCAAAATCAGATAAATAAATTAAAATTTAAAAAATATTTTATACTTATAAGATATATAAAGCTAACTAGTAAAGCATCAATAAAAAGTCATTGAACATTGTGTAAAGCAAATTATTTTAAAGCATCAAATCTATTAAGTTGTTGAATTTTGTTTGAGATATAATATTATATTTTACATTATAATTTAATTTCTGGTCAAAGTCAAATATTCTGATAACGTTTATAGGAGTGGTTATTTTATGTGTGTTTCATAATGGCACTACCTTTCTAACACACTAGATTTTGTTTGGTAAGGACAAAACAAATTCTTTGGTTGTTTACCAAAATCCAAAGGTCGAAGATCCACATTCATATTGGCAATTCTATTTGATATTTCAACGAAGTATATTGATTGGCTCATTACAATGTTGATTTGACTTATTAATTACTGCTTTATAGATATGCTAAATCATATCAACTTGTTATTTTATCTGTAACTATAAATTTGATTGATAATTTAACCGTTAAGATTTGACACACAAAGAATGATTGAATATATCACTTAGAAATAACGTAGTGGTTTAAAAGTTCACTAGCATCTTATAAGTAAATCGAGAGTTTGAGATTGTAAAAAATAAAAAGTATGAAATTTAACCGTTAAGATTTAACACACAAAGAATGATTGAATATATCACTTAGAAATAACGTAGTGATTTAAAAGTCACTAGCATCTTATAAGTAAATCGATAGTTTGAGATTGTAAAAAATAAAAAGTATGAAACTCAAAGAATTTGATACAAACCTAAGTTACTTATTTATGATTAAATTATTTATTAATCTGTTAAGAGAAAACTTCAATCCATTAAAAATCGATAACTCCAATATAAGAAGCACCAATATTATTACTGAAACAGCTAAAATCATCAATTTTTTCAATTTGAATTATTAGTTTCAAATTCAATTTTGAACCCCCAAATTTCTTTGACAAAATTGCAACCAATAATTAAAAAGTCAAAACAAGAAAAAGGGAGGTATAGGGACCTTAACATTAATGGTGTGTTGAGACGAAATTATTAATATGTATGATAAGTCAATATCAATAGTTAGTCTGAGAACCTTTGAGAATAGTTTGCTTCTTAATTAAGAAACCATAAGTCCCACTTTTTTGGCGTGGTACTTGAAACATGTTACAAGGCTTCATATCAAAAAGTCATTTTAATTAATTAGATTAGAGTAATTTGATATTTTAACGGCCAATTTTCACATATAATAAATAAATAATTCATATTTGTATTCTATAGCAAAGTTTATATAATTGCGCTCCATAGCAAACATATAACTGTATAATTCGCTATACATATACATTTGTATAATTCGCTAACCTCGCTATACACATACAATTGTATGATTCGCTGGCCTAAATTGTATAATTCGCTGACTATTCCGCTGCAATTGTATAATTCACTGACCTATTTCACTGCAATTGTATAATGCGCAATTGTATAATTCGCTGCCTATTTCGTTGCAATATTTGTATAAAATTTATTTTGCACACAATTGAATCGAAGTAAAATATTTGTATATTGTATAATTATAAGTGTATAGGAAGAAGATATATGTTTTTCTCATCTTCATACAAAAACAGAAACACAATTTATACACTTCTGTTATATAACGCGAGAGAAAATTGTATTTCACTGCAATTGTATAATTCGCAATTGTATAATTCGTTAACCTTTTTCGCTGCAATATTTGTATAAAATTTGCATTTGTCTACAATTGAATCGAAGTAAAATGTTTTTGTAAATTGTACAATTAAGTGTATAGCACAAAGATATATGTTTTTGCATGTGTATATACAATTTTCTCTCGCTTTATACAAAACAGAAACACAACTATACGCTTCTGTGTGTAAAGCGAGAGAGGCGAGCAGAGGGAGAGTGACGAGCGAGAATGGGAGAGTGGCGAACAAGATTTTTGGGAGAGAGGCGACTGGCAAACTTTGACAAACGTTTGCTATGGAACACAAATAAATCAAATCGTAGCTACTCCATTTATTTTAGGTTATTAGTGTGTTATTATATATAATTATCCTTATTTTAAATTATACGTGGGTATCCTCGTCATAACATCTCAAATACTTATATCGTATACAGAGCACAAACTTTGTGGTGGTATTCTAAGGGTAAAGGACAATTAGTAGAATATATGACCAAACAAGCCTGGGAAAAGTAAATGGAATCATGAATAGTTAATTCTAACCATCCCTGGCCAACGTCACATTTCCAAATATTTACGACACTTTTTAGATTCATTTGCATCAAGACGTAGACACAAAACGCCCATAGCTGGTAAGAGTATGGAAACCATACAGCTAAAGTAGGCAAACTTTAGTGTTCCTTGTCAGTTTTCACCCTTTCTTTAGGGACACATGTGCATGAGCAAAATGCACCTAGCCTAACAACTTGTATTACTTCAATATAAGGAAAGAACAAACAGACCTGGGAGAATGCCCCGAGGACAATACTTCAGCATCAAAGGAAACAAGTAATACGTGCAGCTATACTCTCACCCTATATACCACCATCATCATTCAACATATGATGCGTTGTTGTTAACACAGTAGAGGACCTGTGAGAATGTCGAACAAGTGCAATTTGACAACAATAGCAGAACGCAAGGGTAAGTTTGTTTGCCTTCCATGCAGTGGCAGCCCCAACAAGAGTCCATTCGTCCAAGTTGTTTAATTTTTCCTTTCTGCTGAAGTTATCCGCTCTAGGCTTGAACCACCTGTGAAATACAACCACATAACCGCATAATCCTCATGTATCCAGCTCTAAGGTTTTTGACAGCATCTCTAATTTCACCAAGTAGAGGATCATCTGAATGTTTTGCCGGAACAGCTAGAGCTGCAAACTGGGATGGAACAACTTCTGAAGGATAGACTCCTCTGTCAGAAAATCCTCAGAATGTCAGTAACTTGTGAGACACGATGAAGATGTTGTCAGATATCAACAAGAAGTTGGTGATAATATTATGAAGAATTGATGAAAAGCAGAATTCACTAACAATCAACACAACCTGTATGATCATTGAAAAATTTACTTCTATTAGAAAAAACAGTTCTGACTAAATTACCAGTAAGGAGTCTGAGGTGATAAATGATATAAATGCAGAACTTCAGACAAAATTTTGGACATGGTAACATACGAAATATGGTCTAAATCGATGTATTTGTCCTGCCACATGTGGTCACCAGTACACCTTAATTGCTTGATTCAACACCTATTTGCTTAGAGCATTGAGTGTGCCTCAAATGTACCACTTTATCCAATCTAGATAATAATTAGATGTTCCAATCATATGATTCCTACATCTGAGACAAGCTAGCAGTTTCAAAACTACCAGACTAAGGAGAGTGACTAGCTAATGTTTTTAAGTTTTTCACTAAGGAGGAAACACTGGAACTAATGGAGCATTATTATGTTCAGATCATACCAACTCTCCTGTTCCAAGAAATGACACACAAACAACCCGCGCTCTCTATGTTCCCAACCAGGACAGCGAAACCAAACAAGAATAACCGAGACCAGATAGATTGGTATTAAAAGATTGCTTAAATGATTTCATTGTGCTCGTCTTATCACCTATAAGAAGCAACCAACTTATCAAACTAATTACAACATTGAGTTTGCTTTCTTCTTTCTGGTTTTGAGAACTAAAGGGACACTTATAATGCACAGTATAAGACAACTTATCCTGCCGGAAACATGATAAACATGAACTAGTTCATACACCATCATGTGAAAGGTGAAAGCAAAAGATAGCTGTATAGACATAAGGACTGTACCTATTCAAGCATGACATGTCTAGTGTCAGTTTCACCTTCTTGCCAGTAGTAAAATTCATAAAATGAAGCTGCAACTCAAGTTTCTCAACTGCAAACGTGAAGTCAAGTGTTCAGTATAAAGACGTCCCATGCTTATACTACCAAAATAGTTTAAATTATCTGCAATAGCATTGACTACTAAAAACCTAGTCCATAAGGACAAATTTACTGTTTATTGCAGAAGATTTTAGTTTCTAATAAATTGCAGTAAAAGTGAAGGCATGAAGTGCCCGTGTGTCATCTAGACATGAATTCATCTGTCTAACAATCCTAAAATATGAATTAATCCACAATTCCCTCCTTTTGGTGATAAAAGAACTAAAGAATCATGCGATATAACCATGCAGCCAAAGAAAATAATTAACAGTATTCATCTCCCGGGGACAGCAAAGCTATCGCTAGACGCTACTAGTCACTTATCTTCAATTTCCTTAGTACATTTCCATGCTAGAAACCTAATATATGAAATGTGGTGTGTAAGAGGAGCTCAACAACTTGAGAACATGAAAAATGACAACAATCATCAGAACTGCGCAGCTAGAAATACAAAAAGAATGTGCAACAAACAGGCGGCACAGCCTTATGTGAGACTTACAAGACGAGAGAAAGAAGACTTTAAGGTGGATGAAAAGAATAACAAATAGCCCCTTGAAAGGAAGAGACACAATGGAAACGGCAGAATACATCGACAACCCCTTAAACTTGCCATTAAATTTCTCTTACACACTCAAACTATGGCATGTCCTGGTTGAGCACCTAAACATATGATAGAGTTCTCTTCTTAAACACTTCCAACTCAAATTTTGGGAAAACCTTTGCGCTTATTCCCGACCGTCTGTTACGCAATAAGCTAACCACTTAAAATATGTTGCTTCCTTTAATTGTATGCATTAACCTCAATAAGGGGGAAACCTCATGCAAGTTCCAAATGATGTGTATAATTAAAGGAGGCAATTTTATGTTATTAACGTATCAACATAAGGGGGCTTGTGATCACGCACAAAAAATTTTCGAAAATATGAGTTGGAAGTGTCTAACAGGAATACTTTATCATGTGTTTGGGTGCTTAATTGGAACATGTCCAGTTCAAGTGTCTGAATGAAATTACTCACAAGTTTTAGGGGCTATCAATGTATTCAGACAAAGGAAATGTTAATCTAAAATTCAATTAAAACTATATAGGAAGAAAGAATGAGTCTTTCCATAACGGTACCATTTGTGACCATTCTTGCAAGACACACAGCAGCACAACTAAATTAAATAAGAACACATACAAATTAGAACTTACTACCCCTAATCCAACAGTATTAAAATATTCACACTGTTCTGTTTTACAAGAGGCTTTCTATTTTAGAAAATCCCGACATGTTAAACCATTCCATTAACGATGTATTCAATGTAACTTCTGCAAATTTCAGGATTTTGCAGAAATAAATCTATTCAAATGTTCTCTCAAATTAGCTTTACACAGATTATTTTAATTTCACACCATCAATATAGCATAAAAGTCATATATATTAGCATGTTAAAATTCCATACCTAGTCAAATTATGTCACATAATATAGGGTAGAAGCCTAGGACTAATTAAACAACCTAAAACATTAATATAGGGTAGAAGCCTAGAAGGACAAATTAAAAACAACCTCAAACATTAATTCTAAATTACTGAAATTACAGAAATAATTGTCAGCAAGCACCTGATGCTAGAGAAGTACAGGCCTAAGTGCAAACAGATATCATAAGTAGAAATCAGCAGGTCGGACCAGAAATGAAAGAAAGAATTCAACAACAATACCAGTTGGAGTGGAAAAGGTAATATCAGCCAAGTTCCGGAACTGTGTTTGTGCCTTTTGCACCTCGGTGACCACATCAAGCGAGTTGCCTAAAAGAGAACTGGTAACCTGCACATATTATCAATATACTTGTATTAATCCAAGAAGCTTGAAGTATCTAAGCGGAATTCAAAAAGCAGCTCAGCAAGGTTAGCTGTTAAAAAATTCTTTTAAAGGCAAGTAGTTAAAGTCGAAGTTCTAACACAGTTCCGGACATGAAAAAGAACATCATGAGAATCGTTTTACTGATAGTTTTTCATTTGCTGTCCAACAATCAATGGCCCAAAACAAGTCTTTCGGTGGATTTTATAGTTATTTACGCGGGAATTATATCACTCGCTTCAGCATCTTCTTTCTAAGCTTCAAAAGCAGCAGAAGTAATAGGCAGATATGTGATTTCAATGTTCAAAAGGGGAGAATTTTGATGTTTAAAGGTTAAATATGTTACAAGTCTATCACACCATAACGTGCCCACTGCATGAAAGCTAAGGAAGTCTCATCATGGCATGGATAACGAATGGACATGTTTTCATGAGGAAGTTTCAGCATATTTCGAGAAAAGGCCCAAGATAGTCCCTCATCTTTGGGTTAAGACTCAAAGTCCTCCTTCAGTTTTCACATGGAGCATTAATAGTCACTCATATTTGCAATATTGGCACACTTTTGGTCTTCCTTCAAAATTTTGCCAATTTTTTAACATTGATTTTATTCATAATTTATGTATGGAATGTTTAATCCTCATTTAATAACTCCATGTGAGAGATTTTAAGAAGAAAAACACCTTGTTTTGTTTAGTAGAGATCGTATTGCAGGTAAAGTTGAGAGGTTCATCACGACGATTTCACGTGCAAAAGTACAAATTTTTCTTTTCTTGCAATGTCATATGTTAAAATGTTCTTAGTTTAGGTGCAGTAATATTTATACTGAACTACAATGTGTTCTTCTCACCTTCTCTCACATAGAATTATTATTTCTACTAAATATATAAAAAGACGATGGGACATTCCTTACATAAAATTATGAACAAAATTAATGTTAAAAAAATAGGTAAAAGTTTAGGGAAGGACCAATAGTGAAAACTCAAGGATGACTTTGAGTTTTAACCCAAAGATGAGGAACTATTTTGGGCCTTCTCTTGCACATTTCAGCCCAATCCTGGTAGGCCAAGGAAGTCACCCGGTAGTCACGGCGTGCAGTGAAACAGAGTATTAACGAGTCAGTTCAAGAAAATAATCCAGCATAATTTGGATCTACTTTGACTCTAACACATGAAGGTTACCCAGATGTCAACTAGATCAGGCATTAGCCTCACTGCCACGTTACCCAAGGAAGCTCAATGACCATCAAATCTAAGGCGTGAAACTTGTCTAGCAAGCCAAGCAACTCGCTCATTACCCACACGGTGGCCCCAACACCATATGCCACAGCGTGAAACCTCAACCACTGTAAAAGGAGTTTCAAGATTTTGTCCAAAACCTCAAGTCATGAGTTAGGGGACATGTTTTGGAGAGAAATTACACCCTAAGACTTGATCAAACAACAAAGGTAGGATCGGTAATTTGAGATATTTAATGCGTATAAATGCAAGCCCTTCAAAGACCTATTCTAGGTGCTTAGATTGCTAAAGAAAGTTCTTCAAAAGGACAAGAGTTGGGGTGTTGATCCTTTAAGGTGATTTCTCCACCTTGGCTTGATAAATTAGTATCAATGTGATATGGGTAGACTATGTAATATGTGTGGTAGATATTACTTATTCAATGGAAGTAGGAGTGGTGCTCACATCATCAAGGGGTATTAATGGTGGTTAGTGGATAGAAAAACTTGAAGGTTGGTGGTTGTAAATTGTAATTAATGACCATAAATGATCAAAAAAGTTGTTAATGGACTATCGGAATGGTGGAAATAGGATGGGTGAGTAAAGACCTCACCCTTAGTTGTGTAATGGTTTGATGGCCTAGAGCTGAAATCTATTTTTTGAAATTGAACTAGATCATAAGCCTTGACTGACATGTTTAGACCTTTAGATATGTAGATTGAACTAAGTAAACCTTGAATGATATGTTTGGGTCTTATCAGGTGCTAACCAAATTCTTTTACATAGGCCAAGCATGTGGAGGGGTTTTTTAAAGGAGAGCGATGAGACTCAAACTCACGACCTTTATCTGCTCTGAAACCATATTGAAGTGTATGATCATCCCATCTAAAGACTTAAATCATTAGAGAGAACATTTAAATTACTCAATTATGGGTTCAACATCTAGCACAATTATATATGGTTTGACACGATTTGAAGCGACCTTGATCACTCTCTATTTAACTGACACTCAGCCTCTAATCTATGCATCTATTTGATATTCTATGATAACAGTGACCATAAATGGTCATCAAGAGGGCATTGACAGCTTGAAACGATGTCTCTTTCAGCAATTCCATACCAAGGACCTAACTATTTCCTAGGTATTGAAGTAGCTCAGTCTATATCAAGTATTGTTATTTCACAATGAAGTATGATCAGGACATACTTGAGAAAACAAGGATGACAAACTGTAGACCTATCAATACCCCATGCATCTGAATGTTAAGCTTCTCCCAGGTCAAAGGGGACCTCTAAGAGACCCTACGGGAAACAAGAGATCAGTTGGAAAACTGAAATTTCTCTGTATAACACGATCTGAAATTTTGTTTAGAGAGAGTTTCATCAGTGGGTTTCTAGATTCTCCATTTGAAGTAAAAGTTATCATTCTTAAAAAAAAAGATTCTCCATTTGAAGGTCATTGAGACGCATTAGTTTGTATTCTTCAGTTTTGCTCCAGGAAACAGGTGACATTATTTGAATTAAGGACATTATTCCATATGCACAAGTTGATTGAGTATGGTCCGTCTAATCAACATTTAAAATATGGATATAGTGTTCAGGTTGAGACAATCCAGTATATTAGAAGAGCAAGAACCAACACATGATTGCAAGATCCAGCATTGGAGCTAAATATCAATACATGGTTGTCGCAACCTAGAATTCAATAAACAACTATTGAAAGAGTTGAAGTTTGAAGAATTGAACAACTATTTCTCAAATTTCCTGTAAATAAACGGTTTGATAGGTTTTCCCGGTGCAGGTTATGCCATGGAGTGCTAGTCACGTGACCCCTTTTCAGGGCAACATAGTCACCACAAGCCAATAAGAAAATGTGTTAATCACGAACTTGTTTGACTAGCCTGAAGTTTAAAAAAGAAATACTTTTGAAACTTGTGTTCTAAGACCAAAACAAGTCATAAAGTTTTTGTAGCTTAAATCATCTCATAAAGAGTTTTAAGAAAAATGATAAAGGTGAATTTTTACAAATTTATCAGTATAAAGGGTATGTTGGAAATTAGCAACTGAGTAGCACAAAAATAATTCTCGCAGATTATGCAGAGATATAATAAAGTTTACTATAGCCTCTACATTGTAACAATCATGTGCATCTGCTGCCACGCTAGTCCAAAAAGACAGTAAAGAAATACAACTAGCCTTAACCATTTGTACATTTGTCATGTCCTATTTAGTTTTGATGAAATTTTCCACAAAGTAACTTCCTCATTTGTGAACTTCCATAATCATTCTTTAAGAGGATAACTTTATGTATTTTCAAACCTCTAACCACAAGGCCTCCATCCTTTTTCCCTTTAAAACTGTATATCCCAATTGATAAGATTGAAAGATTTCTTGTTTCTATTTCCTTGACATAGAAAGTCTCTAAGAACCTTGTCAGTTTTCTTTGCAACAAAAGCAGGTACAGGGAATGACAACATAGCTCTTCTTTTTTTCTTCTAATTTCTCAAAACGGTTCTCAATGTGAGAAAGGTGGTACTTTACATAGATATACAAAATTGTCTATTGTTGCTTTGGAAATTCATTAGCTTGTACTTTTTACCTGCGTTTCTTGTGCGGGAGTCCTAGCACCAAATTTCTTTGAGATCTCAGCCTTTAACACAAATCTTAATGCAGCACAAGCATTGATATTTGGGAAATTCTACAAGCCAAAATGTAGCACATCAAAATAAAATCAAACTAGGAAATGAAATACAAAATAATTTTCCTCAGCATAATCATGACTTTTACCTTTGTGATTAGTAGATCATTCAAATTGTTAGAGATGATGATGCTTGGATTTGGACCAACAGTCACCTTCAAACTGGAATTATAAACAAATTAAAATCTAAACAATCACAACACAGAGGTAGAACAGAACTTTTTTCAAAAACGTAATCGTGAAAAATAGTTGGAAAATAGTAAGAGAAACCTTTGAACCAGTAAATCAAGATAGTTGAGGATGATATCGTAATGTCCATTCCCTTTCCTCACATTCTGAATGACAAACATCTAAAAATAATAATAAATGATGTATGTTAGTGACACAAGAAAAAGCTTGAAGCATTATAACTCAGGACAGAGGAGACCTGCATATCTTGATGTAGGAATCTACAACACGATCTCCTCATTAGATGTTCCTTAACAGAAATGATAGTATCGGCACATTTTGGTTCTCCCTTAAGTTTCAAGGAAGAATGCAAGGATCTAGTCAGAGTTGCAATTTTTCTTTCTGAAATTTTTAAAGCCTCCTTGATAGTGGTCACTTTATTATGTGGCACCTGCATTACCATAAACCGTTCGTATAGTACTTGAATCATGAAAAGAGTAAGTTGTCTAAGTCACTAGTAAACTGCATCCCAGAACTAGATTAAATTGGTCATAGCAAGTACGACATGTTAGACGGGGCAGAGGAATAGCTTTATATATGTCACAAACAAAATATACAAAAGTTTTTTGCTAATATCAAGCATGTTATCTTTAATTTCTCAAACTTCTGAGTCCTCTAAAAAGAGAAGGCAAAAAAACTTAATAAATGATATCCACATCATGAGCAAATGAAAAAAAAAAAAACGTCTAAATCCTTCCTCACACAGACACATGCACACGTGCAGAGGATGATAAACTGTAAGACAGTTGTTCTTAATGTCTTCATCGCATAAAGACAAAAGAACCTGAAATGTAAGAAAATTTCTTGAATATTAGCGGTAAGAAGTGCTAACTAGTTATTCAAGAAGCATGGTTACTAAAGAACAAGCTGATGCATCTTGTCATCTTTCAGGTGTGCCACAATTAAATTTGATGAATAGACCTGAACTCCAGTCTGTACCAGATAAATCAGTAGAATATGAATTTATGATGATTATGTACCTCGTGCCCTCACAACATACAAGAGACAAACTTCAACTGGGAAGAAAAAGGCACTAAAACCAAAGATTGAGCCTTCATAACTGTAGAGTAACCACATATATTGATCGGGACAACTACGATCACTTACACTGTCATAAAGTGGATGGCGAGCTACAAATACAGAAAGGATAATAACTGACATATAAAGTCTCAGACCAATGGCAATCTTATATGTCTATATGTAAAAGAGATCCAAGCCCCACCTACACGGCAAGCCACAAATCAGGAATGTATTTAACTATTTCTACAGAATTTTGACAATTAACCAAATCACCGCCCCTTCAGACTAAAACGTCGCATCCTCAAAAGTTCAAAAAAACACTTTAGCACTCCCCCCACCCCCACCCCCACCCCTTACACCCCTATGATCTCCTTCCTGATCTCTCTGTTTTTCACCCCATAACACCTTCCACACTTTCACCATAAAAGACATGTCTTCAGTGTTCTTAATTCCCTTCCATCTCTCTCTTATTTCTCCCAAACATTATTACTTTATGCTCTTCCTTTTTTTCATGATTCTTTTTTTTTTTTGAGATAAGGGTAGCTTTGTATTCACACCCCCCTTTGGGTACTTTTACAAGTTCCCTGTGAAATCTACCAAATCTACTGTCTCCCCTACCAACTCTTGTTTACACCAAAAAAATAGCAGGCTTATATGCTCCATCTTAATCATCTGTATCTTGACACTCTAATCTTCAAAGCACCGATTGTTCCTTACTCTCCATAAGGTCCACCATGTACAAGCTGATATTGTCTTCCACCAATCTTCTTCCCTCCCTCTTTTGCCAATTCCTCACCATTGATTCATCAACTCCAAGGTTGTCTTGTGCATCACCATCACGCAACTAAATGCACAAGAAACTGCTCCAAAGGCTTAGGCAGTTCTGCAATGCATAAACAAATGACTGTTGACTTCTGCTTCCACTTCACACATAAAACATCTAGAACATATCTGCCATCCTCGTTTCTGCAGTGCCTCATGTGTGAAGCAGGCTTTCCTGCACCCTAGCCATGAGAAACAAGTCACTTTTGGTGGACTTCTGGCTTACCAGATTGCCTTCCAAGGCCCTGTGTCTATTGCTATTTGGTTGGAATTGATATTCCAGTAACATGACTTGACAGTGAAGTAGCCTTTGCGGTGTAGTTTCCAGATTGGCTTGTCTGGGCTCAATTGAAGTTTTTCCTTTAGTTTGAACATTCACATTCGTAAGTTTAATAAAGTCATATATAATCGCGCGGAGCGCGGGTAAATTATCCACTAGATCAATAAGTCGATAAATCCAGTTACAAGTTTTTAGCGATGGGCCAAATTCAGAAGTAAAATTTACATTTAATGACATAAACATGCTCATAACATCAACAACTATAACCTAGCAACACCACCAACTTTTGAGCTAAAGAAGGAACCCCGAGGATGGAGAAATAAATAACGGTCCAGGCAAATAAAATGATAGATTGAAAAAGAAGTTTTCCTGTTAGCTTCATTCCTTTTTTTTTTTATAACCGAGAAATCCGTCTGTGACCCGCCCTTTGGACCAATCACAGCCTTCTAAACTCGGTGGATAAATGCATTGAATATTTCCTAAACTTCTGGACAGAAAATATAACCAGCACCTCAAAGTGTCCTAGAAGTGATAGGTACTCCAAACAGCAGAGTGTAATCAAAATTTGATTTCTATAAAGTACCTCCTGCGGAGCCTTTTCACAGGCTGATGACCTCTCACTAGAAATAATATCACCCTGGATGCCTCTTGAGACAGTTACAGAATTATGAAGTGAATGATTGATCTTTGACATTTGAGACTTCTGAATTGCAGAATTCAAGAGTTGACATTTTTCCTGTATGCACTAAGTAAATTATGTAAAAAAGAAAATGGCAACATGATCATAAAAATAGATTGACAGAAATACTACCAGCAGTTTCTCCTTCTTCACACGCCTCAAGTGGAACTTTGCTTTCTCATGTACAAGCTGACATAATAACATTATTGCTTCAACAGCTCTGTGTTACCATTACAAATTAGAGAGATGACACATTTTCCAAGCACACACTAATCTGATGTCAAATAAATGAACAGTAGTTATGTTGGAAAAACAAAGGTGAAACAAGAATTTACCTTTTCTCCTGAAAATTGGAAACTGACGCTTTCTGAAAAGACGAGGAAATCAGTGTCAGTAGTTATTAAAACTTCCTGTGGTGTTAAAAAGAATACATTAAACAATTGATCTATTATTATTTTGCTTTTCATTATCTCTGAAACATTAATCAACGTATCGCCAAGCAAAGAAACCTGAGTGAGAATTTGACTGTGCAAAATATCGTATGTCTTTGCCTTCTGCATCCGGGTGACAATGTCTTCCACCATTTCAATCTACAACAATTTAGTGGCAAATAATAATGATGATAAGACAAAACAAATCAAGATCTGTTATTTTATATCTAGAAGCAAATCCCACCAACAGAGACATTTCTAAAGCACATTTTGAAGTGAGAAGACTCACCGCGGGCATAGTAAGCCTTTCTTTAGGCAAAGATATCCACTCATCTGCATCATCCATAAATTTGGAATTAATCTGCAAGGTGAAGAGGAAGCTTTTTCATTTCCCAGGCTCTCTTCAGAAGAAGTGTCATCCAGGCAAGCAATAAAGGAAGACCATAAAGCAATCTTACATCTTTCCACTGTCTGAGTTCATCATGAGCTCTGTGCATTTTTCCACTATCATCAGGATTTCCCGAAGTTCCTGGATAATTACCAACCCCTCTCTGGAGTTTTGGGCTCCTATGAGACATGATAATCTCATTTGTGTGTTCCATATCTCCAAATGTCAATTCTTCACTGCTTCTTTTATGGGCAGAAGAGTTTCTAGGTCTGCCAATAGATTGATTGGATCTTGGAGATTGCATCACTTTGTCTATAGAGAAACATATAGAGTTGGATTGTGCCAGTGAGTGATGCCCCATTGCTGATGGACTTCGTGAAGACCATTTTACAGGAGTCTGCAGAATATGGTTATATAAGTACTAAGTGAATATTGTATGCAAGTTGCAAAGTTCCAACCTAAAAAGGTACCAGAAACTCATTCAGCTAGCGTGTGCATAGAAGCCACAATAAGGATTTAGAGTTATAAACTAAATGAAACACCAAATTCTTAATTGAAAAAAAAGATCCAGCCATAATCATGTTCACATTTCAGTTTCAATATTCCACAATTAACAAAAAAGGAAGAACACTTGTCAAAGACAGTAGCGTCTTTAAGGAATAAAGGACAACACCACATTGATAAGAGAGAATAAAATAGAGGGTAAAATAACCATAGGGAAGTAGTAAATAAGCAAATCATCATGGCTCATGTAGGACACAGGTCTGCATACTGACACTACAAAATAGTTAATGATAGGAGTAAACAACATTTAATAGAATAGAATGATGTACTTACCTTTTCAACTACCAAAGAATCTAGATTCTGAATAGAGGAAGAAGCAGCGCAAGCAGAAGAAGACTTATTTTTCTCTCGAGGATCAATTTCAAGTTCAGGGAAACCTGTTGCAGACTGAATATTCCCATCTAATATTGCTGACGATAGATGAGAGCTTCCATCCCTGGAGATTCTCAAAACCTCATTGTTTCCCAGTTCATTAGTTTGCTCAGGGAGCTTAGCTTCTATGCTATGTGTCCTTTCTGGTTGCCTTAACACTTTGCTTCCTTCGACAACTGGTGAACCAGACTGTTCTTCGGTTAATGTGGATGCAGAATACCAGTTGCCAGCCATTGAAGTCACAGATGGTCCATCTGTCACATTACTAATTGAAGATGCTTTTTTTACCGGGCCAAAGCTTTTCAGATGTTCATCATCCAACTTTGATTCTTTAAAAGGGCTAGACTGATGTTCAGTACACTTTGAATGCAAGGACTTTTCTGGAGTAAATACCAATTTTTGAGCAATGGCAATCACTTCCTCTCGCCCTGAATAATCAACCAATGGGGAATCAGTTCTAGAAATCAGTGATATCTTCTGTCTGAGGTCATTTGGTGTAACCATGTCATTTTTCTTCCCTGACAAAGAAAACCTTGATGAAGGCGAGGGGTCTGCAGACTTCAACAGTTGATCCATGGGGAGAATACCAGCATCGAGTTGATTGAGAGATTTCCCGGGCTTTTCTGGACCAAAAGATTGTTCACATTGAATTACATCTTCACTACTTGAAAGAGCCTTACTCCAACTACCACCTGGGGTGAATGTTTTTCTTTCTCCCTCCTTCATAGTAGAACCTGAAATTTGCTCCTCTGAACAAGTCATAGCGGCATCCAGACTTTTGACTCCCATATCCAGGTTCCTTTTCTTCAATATAGAATCCAAAGGAGGTGTTTTTGGAAATTCTAAAGCTCTAACGCCCATGTGGGGGATTTTGTCACCACCGAAAGAAGAGAATGCAGAAGCCTTAAGCCTTTCAAGTTTGGAAATGCTCTTCTGGAGGGATGCTGATCTTGTCGAAGGTCCTCTCTTTCCATTGCTCAAAAAGGAAATGGGATCTTCCAGGAAAGGCAGTTTGGAAATGCTCTTCTGGAGGGATGCCGAACTTGTCCAAGGTCCTCTCTTTTCATTGCTCAAAAAGGAAATGAGATCTTCCGGGGAAGACACTGCCGTTGAATTCTGTTTGACAGGTGAAGGAATACCCATGACTATGAGTCTTTGTGTAGCTGGTGAAGAGGACACTATATCTACCACCGGAGATACCCTATCGCATGGAAGCCCACAAAATTCACTATGCTCACCATTGTTACTAAATAGGGCTTCACTGTTTTCTACCACAGAAGTATCCTTGACAGACATATTATTTTCACCAAAATCCTGCAATTTAAACAACGAGAAAACATGAAGTCAGTGCACTGTGAGAAAGCACAGTAGCTTAAGCCTAATTTCCTAACCAGCAAAATCATTTACCATAACTATTTGACTCAAACAAATCACTCAGGAATATGGATCAAGCATATTTGTTTGACAATTTAACAAGTAGTTTAACCCCAACTGGTATGTACAAGATTGTAAATAATGCATCCCTAAACACATCAGCTACTTGACAATTCAACAAAGACATTAGACCCAATATGATTTGTACAGGACTGTAGAACACTCACTAACCACATATAGATTAACTTAATTGATTAACCACCACCGCCGCCACACACACACACACACACACACACACACACAAAAGAATTAAGAAACAATACAGAAGCACATGACCAGGTATCATAAATACATTTGAAGATGCATGGGATTTACCATATGTAAAATATGACTGACACAGGAATCACTCTTACCGTGTTAATCGGTCATACTTTAGTCTATGCAATTAGAATGAGATTCAGGTTCCAGAGCACCTTTTGTTCTAAAAGAATTGGCGATGGCAACTAAATGATCATATCTTATATTTGAAGTCATCTAATTGTCAAATAAATTCAGCGTCAAGAACTTCAGAGAAGAAAACAGTACAGACATGAACATTATGTCAAATGGAAAATGATGAAGTATTTACATAGATGTAAACTAAAGAACTGTTTTATAGACAAGCACCAACCATGTGGTGTCCCAAGATGGTATAACCATAAGAAAGTAACAGATCGAGCTATTGATTGTGCATTTAAGCAACGGAAATAACGAACCATAACTTGGGTACTTACATTACTTAACTGCTTCAGTGACTGGTTTACTCTATCGTCATTATTATCCGGGGCTGGAACAGTGGATCTAAGTGATGATTCACCATCAACAACACGAGAAAGAAACTTATAGCCATCATCTGCGTCAACTTTCTGGCACAAAGGTTCAAGTGGCATTTTAAGACTAACAATTGCATTTGCTTGTTGTTCTCCATTTCCACTTAAATCCATCATTGTACTTCCAACCTCCATTTCCTTGCTTGTTGGTGACTTTGGAACACTGGTATCTCCTGAAACAGCTGCATGCAATCTCTCTTGGCCTTCAGCTAAAAGAGCTTCTAAATCAGGAGAGAGTATCCCATAATCATATCTTCGCGAGTTTTCTCCAATCAGACTCATGTCACTCGAATCACTAACGCCACTAAAATTGGCAACGGGCATACAAGATTGAGAAATTGGCTTATTGGCCATTGTCAGTTCCATGGAACTACGCTGACTGGTCTGTGTCGGTGTTTTCTCTTCGAATGATACTTCTGTTGGGGTCTTCAAGTCTATCCCTGAATCTGATCTAACAAATCTACGGAAGTGCATGGAGAAAGCTGTTGAATCCATAGTAATATCATGATTTTCGTCTGACGCTGCTGAATCTGATAGTCGGCCTGGCCTTATAAAATTGGGAGATACTGGACCGAAAAAATTATCTTCTGCACACAATAAAGGCCAAACAATAGACTACTGTCACAAACTCTAAATGGTTTAACATTCCGATCAAATCAACATAATTATGTCTAATGGAACAGAGCCCTCAAAACTGAAAAAAAAATCTTTCAATCAACAGACCAAAAAAAATGCTCTTTTCTCATTTCCTATTCAATGACCTCAAAGACTACAAATTCCTTCCAGATAACAAATCTATTAGCATGTTCACACGCAAAAGCAGCTATCCTGATATGAGATATCATAGAAGTCCTTTCACAAAATGTGGCCCAATGCAAAAGGGCATTGAAGAATGCAGATAACAGATAAAAATAAAAAGGAGCCGAACTCTCCTAATTATTTAGTCTCTCAAAATAACAATTATTCAAGCCATAAAAACCATACATAGCTCTTCTTTTTCTGAGAAAGACATACATAACCTCCTATCTCTAGCATAAAGATGATCAATACAAGGTGTTGAAGTGTAACCATCTCATCTAAAAGCTTAAGTTGTTAGAGAAAGCACACTTTTATTATTTAATTACATTTTCAACACGCCCCCTCGCGCGTGGACCTGAATTTTTTTCATGGGTCAAGAACGTGGAAATTCTTTTTTTTTTATTTGGGTGGCGGTGAGATTCGATCTCAGGACATTTACATGCTTTAATACCATCTAAAAGCTTAAGTTGTTAGATCAACATGTCCCCTCACATGATTGCTTGATTCTTTTTCATGGGCCAAGCACGAGATAATTCTTTTTAATATTGTGCACTAAATAGAGTACATTCGTAAGTTCTACAAACAGGCGTTGGGGTGCCATGGCACCTATAACCAAGGGTAGACCCGCAACGTACATTTGGTGCCAAAGACACACTTAAGCTCTGAAGCGAGCGCAAACCCTATTGAGCGCTTTGTCTTGCTTAATGAGTGCTTGAATGTCGTCAAGGCTCTAAGACATACTTTTTCTTGTCAATAAAGCTCTCCTAAAGAGGAACACTAAACAAATTATGTCACTTTATCATTAAAAAAATTAATTTCTTTGTCTATATATTTGTTATTCATGCTTATTTTATGAGTATTGGATTAAACATTATATGTGTGTGTGTGTGTATTTATCTCCATTCGCACCTTTTTCCATTGAAGTCCACAGTTTATCTGCAATTAAATCCCCAATGGACCTTGTGTTTTTTTGCGCTTTTTTGCTTTTGATAACACTAATAAATAATTGAATGGGAGCCCAATTAATATTATTACATGTTAAATTGAGGTCGGTATAGGAATCCATATACTTTAAATCCTAGATACATCTCTACCTCTAACTCGGCAAATAATACAAATAATATGTTAGATATGTTTTCAAACTTGGCTATATAATTTGAGTCAGCATCCACATTTTGATAAGAGGAATAGGTGCAGAGCTTGGGAACTACCCTAAATGTTACTTTGGCAAAGAGTAATATTTGAAACAGTCAAGCTCCTATTTTCCTTTATCCAGGATTTCAGATAATTTTGTATACTTCTGTTTCTTTCTTTTATCATTATGCTCCTTTCTTATACTGTTTTAGGTCCAGACAGGAACCTAAAACACTTGAAATCTCATACGTTAATTGAAGTCCCAACTACTAATAAATTAGAATTTCCATCTTTCTAGTTGAGAACTATTGGTCCCTTTGAAACTCGAATTTATCAAATTAAAGATTCATTTCTTTTGTTTATTAGATTCAAAAATTTGTGGATAGTTATAGTGTTCAATCTGATTTTAAATTTTTTTTGACGTTCAAATCATGCTGAGAATGTTGTATGCTTCAGCAGATAGTATGAATTGACTTCTGACATGCTTTTCAAGTTTTCTATTTGAGTTCTATACTATTCGTCCCAGAGAATCATAAAATCTGCATAGGTAACATTTTGATCATAATACATTGTGCTCTTGTGTTGATTTTTCAATTAGTTAGGAGTACTTAATAAGAAGATCTCAAATCATCATTGCTTAAATCTAGCTAAAACTGTACACATTGTTCTGAATGCACTGTTCTTCGTTTCATTAGTATGCTTAGTAGATAATTCATGGTGGATGAAATTGCTATTAAGAAAATGTCACAGAGATTCCATTATATTTATCTATATGGATCAGAAACCTAATTAACAAAAACAAATTAACCCTCGTCCTTTGCATTCTTCTATATCTCTTACATACATACACACACAGATAGAAGAGGACGGAGAAAGAAAGCACTTGCCATCATTTGAAGTAGCAGAACCGAAATTGCTGCCAGGAGAAGGTGATTCTTCAGGTCTTAAAAACGACCTAGGCAAAGGCATCTCATCATCCCCATCCTCGTCTTCATCCTCATCATTTCCTTCGTCGCCATCTTCTCTATCCTCGTTGAGCAACCAGGACTCTTTGGGATCGTCCACCAATTGATCAAAACCTAGGTTCACCTCTTCACTTTCACTGTTATTTTCAGCTTTGCCGGAGAGGTTAGGAGGAGTTTCGTACTCTTCATCACGGTCGAAGAAGTGTACAGAAGTCATCTCAGCAAAGCTGACTCTTCGAGCTCGCTTCCTCTGCATCGCCATGGTGGTACCGCCGTCCGAGTTCTCTGCGTTGTTGTTGTTGTGAATTTGCCGGCGGTCCTCGCTGGTGCCGCCGGCGGCGTCAGTCGTCGGCGCTGACATGGTAGCGAATTGGGATGTAGATTTTCAAAATTTTGAAATTACTGTGAAATTCATTGCAGTCTGGAGATTAGGGCTCGTTTGTACTACACTCATTGACAAGCAAATGAGTGATCTTTTTTTGTGCGGGAAAAGGCAAAATGTATTCCCTTTAAAATTCTCACATTTTTTTAAAGTTATAGATTTATCGTTTATCCTATATCAAAATACTATTTGAATATTTAGTTTAAATTTTTTTAAAGTTATTATTCTAATAAGAAAAAATTTCACAATTTGATAAAAGTATAACATTCTCAATTTTTATACATTCTCAAAAAGAATGAGCTATTTAAACTTGACACAAAATTTATTTATTATATTTTATTAATGAATGAGCAAATTTGCGAAAAATTGATGAATAGGTGCATTAACCATAATTTCTTTTTCTTTAAATTGAGACTCATTTACAAATATTATGGCAATGGGGCGGTGTAAGATAGGGATGGTGTGGATTGAGCTTAACCCGCAAAATTTTAAATTTGTCCGACCCGCATGAACCCACCCCACATAATTTTTTAATATTTACTTATTCTAGTTATGTTTGATACTAAAAATAAAATTTACAAAAATAAATTCATTTTTTCATTAAGTTGTACTAAATTAATAGGATAGTGATTTAAAATTTTATTTTTGTAGAGGTCAATTGGAAAACATGAAAGAAATTGTATTATTCTTTATTGAACCATTTTCATATATTATCTTGAATATTTTAGTAGCTTTAATGAAATTATCTTAATAAATAATATTTTATCGCTTTATAACACGTAAAAAGTTAAAATTAAGTTTGAACCCACATAAAATCACATGTATCGGCAACCCGCTCCGCCCCACCCCACATTATTTTTTTAAAACCCACTTTAATTCGCCCTGCATTCGACATGTCCAACATAACCTTAAACCCACCCCACATAGATTTAAATCCACACAGCCCCGCACCGCATCCGTG
>NC_028643.1:68764100-68785903 GCF_001406875.1 Solanum pennellii | reverse complement strand
CCCCCAATTGTTTCTGTATACAGGAAAGGAATAAAACAGAAAAGATTTTAATTCAACTCAAATAACTTGTTGAAATTGATCTGAATGATTTGAATCCAACAATGCAACACATGTGGTTTAGTTTCTGTTTGAGCTAATGCTGGCTTATTAGGTTATTGGTCGAAAGGTAAAACGGCCAAGGACTTACATCTCATCACAATTCACAACGGAGCCTCTAATTCGATTGAGCCACCCAGTATTTAAAATTTTGCAAGTACACAAGTATAGTAGTTTCTGAAAAAAAACCACAGTATTCTTTTGTTAATTATTGCATTGATGTATAACATTATTTAGAGTCACAAAATACACCGTGTAAAACTCACCAAAGTTTGGTTATACTCACACATTGAGATTACAGAACTATAGGATTCTGTCACAATATGTCTACTATTGTTGCAAGATACCATATATATATATGTATAATGTTCAAAAAGTTACTTAGCAAGGATTTGTTTCTCCATCAAATTATCATCTGTCGTTGCATCGTCTGATAATTGAGTAGGTGGTTCTTCGTCCTTGTTTGCTTTAATTATATCGACTCTCGTTCTCAAGAAGCTAGGTTGATTCGTTGAAGATAGAAGTCTCGCCCACATCCTGTCTGTAATCACAACCTTGTTTTGTTTCTCAATGATTCTCTGTTATATAAAAGTAGATCATATATTAGTGCTGCCAATCTTGGGCATCATAAGGTAATTAACAAGGATAACGGTAAAACGAGTGAGAGGAAATGAAACTCACATTAAAGGGTATGTAAGCATTTCTGTTATTGACAGGACCAACCGTGAAGCCTGTGTAGCCAGCCATTGCTCCATGTACAGCGCTTTGCGCTAGAAGAGTGCAATACACATTGTCAGATGCATTACTCGGAATAGCCCGAATCATGTATGTGGGATCTGCACAGAGACCAGATTGATAAACAGGTTGTTAGCTAGGGTCCTCATCAGGTTGGCATTCATTCAAAACAATAGTAATAATTACCAACCTATGTATTTAAGATTAATGAGCATCTTCTTTTGTTTCGAGAAATGCTCCTGCAAAAAGGTTCGTAGTGTTTAGTACAACTGCACACAATGTAGTGTTCAATGAACGTGCACTTGAGTAGGACGATCGTTAAGTAGAACCCATACCTTTATCCTTTCCGAGATCCATAAGCCAACATCTTGTAAAAGTTTATTCCCTGAAGGATCAGTGGATTTCAAACTCTGGGAAACTAGCTCTTGTCCAGCACCTTCAGCTATGACTATAACCATATGTCCATTGTCTTTGAGCCTATGTTCGATATACTCAAACAGTCCACCGCTTCCTTCAAGATAGAAAGGGGATTCTGGAATCAAACAGCAGTCAACATCTCGACTAGCAAGAGTAGCATACATCGCGATGAACCCTGCACAATGAACACATGTTAAAGAAATGTAAATCAGACGGACAATTTCTGCTATTTTGTATGCAGTCGATCAGTTTTGTCATGTATATGTAGCAGTATCAATCTGCAATTGAAAAATATAGCAGGTGAAGATTACCACTATCCCGTCCCATTAACTTCACAAGGCCAATTCCATTCTCAAAACTGGTAGCTTCAACATGAGCAGCACTGATAGCACGTTGGGCTTCCTCAACGGCGGAGTCAAAACCAAATGACTTGTCAATTACCTGAAGAGAAGCACAAAGATCACTAATTTAATTTGGTCACTCACCGAATATTTTGGTACTTGTATAATCTATATGAAGAAGTAGTTACCGGTATATCATTATCGATTGTCTTGGGGATTCCAGCAACTGCAACATTGAGACCACGTCTTCTGATTTCCTGTAGGAGAAAAGCAGAATAAAATTGAGTGACACGGTTTCATTATTTTCGCCATCAACACACTAAACATTACATCACATCAAGTGGTTAAATTAGAATGACCAATTGATCGGAAACATGTTCTTCTGAAGTATTATTCTGGAACGGTTACGGATTAAGGGCTAAGAAGGTCTACCTCAAATATCACCGCAGCCCCTCTCTGGGTTCCGTCTCCTCCGATTATATAAACCTTGAAAACAAAAGGCGACATGAATATCTTTACTGGATGCGCATATTAGATGGAAAAAAAATACCCTGAGTTACTTCTTAAATGAATTATCCTGAGTCAGTTCACTAGTAAAGTTTTACCTGATTGATACCCCGGTCCTGAATGCTATCTACTATTTTCTTGGTAACATGACCTCCTCGAGATGTCCCAAGAATTGTTCCACCGCGTTTATGGATATTATTGACAACCTTTGGTGTCAATGGAATCGTGTTTTTGGAATAGAAACCTCGATATCCTCCCTACACATCCAAACATTTCATTAGTTCTGATGCAGATATGCATAAAGCAAATTTTTCGAATTACGAATCAAAATAGAATGTACTGATTAAAACATAGCAGAAGATCAAGATATTAAAAACTTCGAAATCATAGTGAAGTTTGATTTCAACCTTTTTTGTTTGTTAAGTTTGATTTCAACCTTACTCCTTGTCTTCCTAAAAATTCCCAAAGTTATGCATTATACTTTGGATTGCAAGAACTATTAATCTAGTTGCTGCAATCCTCTTCAAGATGAGTCTTGATGCTACTGGTTCTACAACTATCTATCAAACATTTTGATGAGCAGAGTTTAAATTAAAGGGACACCAAATATGTAACGATTGTCACAAGTAAAGTTGCTTTATTTTTCGAAGGCATAATACATAAACAAACATTCATTTGGCCTCAACTAGCAAGTAAGCACACTCCAACTTTGAAAGTGCACATCTAGACACCTCAACTCGTCTCCTCCACTATGTCATTTGAACACTCCAACTTAAAAAACGATCATCTAGAAACCTCCAAAACTTATGTGCCACATCAGCGTTTGGTGTCCACGAGACACCTGTGAGGACGAGTTGAAGTGTAAATTAGTTGCCAATTGAGACCGAGTTTAAGGTGTCTGGTTATGTATTATGCAATCGCTTGAATGTATTACTGTGTCATGGAATGAAATGAATGCTCACATCTATCCCCATGACTCTGCTTACGCCATACATGTAGTGTAGGCCACATACTATTTCCCTGATAACTGTATTGAGACCGGGACATAAGCCTCCACATGTTACAATACATGCATAAACATCATCTGGCTCAAAATAAACCTGAAAAATCATCCGGAGAGTCCATATTTAATTCGAAAAAAACATAGAATCTGGATACTGAATATGCTGTAGTTACATCAGATAATTACATACTTTTTGGCAAGGACCAGCTCGACGAAAATGTATTCCCCTTGGACTGTTCTTGTGGACAACAACCTGTTAATTTGTAGGCAAACACGTAAGCAGAAAGAAACCTTGTCCAACCAGTATTCCGATAAGGGATATATCATATACATACTATTCAGTCTTCCCTCAAAATATCATGAAACTTTAAGTTTGTTTCAGCAGATCTTAGACGATCTTTGTTAATGTTCTTATAGGAATATGGAGGAGGCAGAAAATTCCGCCAACGATATAAGCATGGTAATTAAGACGAATTAAAACGACTTTTGCCTCCGTACACATATAATTGCTTCTTCAAATGATTAGAAGGTAATCCAGAAATATTTTTTCCATTTAAACAGAACTGACCTTTTCGGCAACTGTATCATCCTCATCGACAAAATACTGCCTGGAAAAATGTTGAAAATTTTAGTTGATCAACCTGATCCTCTTGAACTTTGTACATAAGCAACCAACACTAAAGGAGAATAATATCAGGCGACTTACTTAACGACTGAATATGAAGGATTATGCTGCAATGGATTAGTATATGTCTGCAATAACAGGACAAGTATTTAGTACTTCATCAAAATAGAGACTCTTTATCCCTTGGGAGAGTATAGATAAGAAAACATTGGAAGCACAAACACCTCTAAGAGCAAAAGTCGAGTTCATTCCTCATATGATCACTCAACTAATAGTTATTATCTCAACTCAACTAATAGTTATTATCTCAAAAAGACAGTATCTTTATTGAAGAAAATTGGAATCAAAGAAAGAAATGTGACTTTCTGAGATAATAACGACCCGAGAAATCAATCATATTCCACAAACTGCTTCTTTTAATCTTTATAAATAAACAAATATAAAGAATGTACCAACTTGATCATACACAAATATAATTCAAACATATAGCAACACTACCAGTACTTTTGTTCAATATTCAACATTGGGGGAATCAAAAGTAAACTTCTATACTAATTAATTAATCAATTGAATCTAGATGAGAATTCACGAGTCATAAGCTATAAGCTCGACCAATCATAAAATTGGTAGAGGTAAAGCAAAACGTACAGGAAGATTCGGAATGTAATCAGACAAATGAGGAACGTCTTCTAGAACATAACCATCATCACCAATCACGATTTTCTTCTTCTGCTGCTGTGAATTAGTCACTTCTCCCATTGAACAACTTATATTATTCAAATTATGCACTGCAAAACTATCATCCAATGATCCCATAATTCAATTTAAATATATTTATCTCAAAATGAAACAAATGAATTATTGCTAAAACAAAAGTTGAGCAGACCTTCTATGAACTTTCAACTAATAATAGTCAAACAACAAATAAAAAATACAAATAATACACAGATGGCAACTGTTTATTGAATTTTCTCGTGGGGTTTTTTTCTTTTTTGGGTCAGAAGTTCACGAAAAAGTAATTACAAAAAAATAACAAAAAGGACTCAAATTGTTTTGAGTGTTCTGGAAATTAGAAGATTCTCTAATTATATTCTAGATTCTGTCAAATATGGATTTAATTTATTATTAAATAATAGATAGACAAAATAAAAATAAAGGTGAGGTCAATATTTTACTAAATTGACGTTTAAGTGTAGCATGTCAATCGTCAAGCCCCACGCCTTAATTATCTTTAATTTTTCTATTCACCAATCAACTGCCACTTGTTGTTTTTTCTCTCGTCCAAATACATGCCACAAATTTTCATTAATATTTTTTCGTTTTAAAATAAGTATCGATAAAATTGATGTTTTTTAAAACGTTATTATTTTGAAATTAGAGCAAATTCTTTTACACTTTACTTTTTTGGGTTGGAGGCTATTAATTTTATTACTTCATTTGTCTGAAATTACTTATCATTTTCCTTAAAAGCGGTTATCTTAATTTTTAGAAATTTAAAATAAAAATAATTATAATTTTTCATTTTGTTCTTAATATAGTTTTTTTCTTGAACTACAAAATCCATAATTACGTGGTGTTATTACTTTTGAAGTTGTTAAGCTATTAGACACCTAAAGTATATCCATGTGAAAAATATACTCTTTATTCATAAACTCGAACAATTTTTTTCACGATAAAATCTCTCTATTAAAAATAATTAGTATTATTTTTATTTATAATTGTTCTAGTGTAAGTTAATTAGAAGTAAAAAACGTATTTCAATATAATTAAAATAAAAAATTCATTAGATATAAATTAAATAATAATCAAATAATAAATTTTAAACAATTTTAAATTATTATTCCAACAACATATCTTCACCCAAACTTTGTATCTCTAAAGAGAACTCAAGAGTGCCTTGCTTTTTCTAGTGGGAGGTGACGTTTCTAGACTCTAGTTGTGGTCTTGTCGAGATGTAAAAATGGGAAATTTTTAAAAAATAATATATCCAACACAAAATATTCAATTAGTATCTAATATTATATATAATATCTTATATCAGGGAATTATAATATATAATAATAATATGCAACTAAACTATATAAAATATAGTATATTGTTTTATATTAAACTGATTTGAGTGGATCTTTCCCAGAGGTACCTATTTTAAGGCCCAATTAATTGAAATTTACGTTAAAAAATCTCTTATGAAAGGTAAAATACTCTTTAACAAGCACGATTCCACGAAAACGATTGGGAAACCCGTCATCTCAAGGGGGCTCACCTAAGATATTGACATGTACATATAACCTCTAATTAGAATTTTTAATCAAATGACGCAAAAGTGTCTTTTCAAAAGCCAAGATGAGGAGAATATGGTACTACTATAGCAAATTAATACATAAAAATTACACTAAATATATTGTTATGGTTATGTTATCAACAAGGTCCAGGCTTCAGCAGAAAATAGAGAGCAAATATTCTCCCCTTAATTAATTAATGTGAATCCTTAGAATTTCGAAGAGAATGCAATTGTACAAAACACTGATAAAGAAGAAAAAGAGTATCTCAATCGTATATATATGGTCCCTATTTATATAATATAAAGGTTAATAAGAATAATTAAGAGTTGTATGGTTTATATTTGATTAATATTAAAAAAACATCGAGGATTTACTGGTTAAGCAATAGATGCCATGGGATACAAGAAAGAAAATTGAGAATGGAACAAAGAAGCTTTACATTGGGGTCTTCGTCTGCCTCAAGGAAATATTGGCGTCTCTCTGGGTTCATAAACCACACACAATTGTGCTTACCCACACATCTGCTGGAACTCCTACCTTAGGAGCATACTGAACTCAATAACACGATGCCATGTTAGACGCTGATTATGGCCAGCATTAAGATTCAACCATATAATGCACGCCAAGGCTCTTGAGTTTCTTTTGAAGACTTTGTTGCATCCCAGGCTATCTTTTCTCCTGAAAAACTAAGAGATGAGAAGCTAGCCAAATGCTGTCCTATCTCATGTATCACCTGGAAATTGGAAAGTGAAATCTGTATTAGTATACTTTATTTTTCACCTTTTTCATATTTGGCTGGGAGGAGGGAGGAGAAGTAACTGCTAACTCTATTGAGCCCTTCTACTGATATAGATAGAGAAATGATATCCTCCAAGTAAACACTTGGACATTGATCATATTACAAACAGGTAGGCTTAGATCCGTCATTCTGGTCAGAGAATTACGGAGGATAAATGGCATAATATTCAAGTCGATAGCTCTAATTCAACTACAGCAATCAAATACCTAGAACCACAGTGTTGGTTGCTTAAGAAACAACAACATACAAGTGTAATCCCACAAGTGGACTCATAGATATTCAGGTTGTTTCAGCAACTTAAAATAAAGCACTGCCAAGCAGTTTGAAACAGAGAAGTAACAGCAACAAAATAATGTGAATTACCAGTTTTCAAAATATGTAGTTGCTTCAAAAAATCCGTCTATTTTCACAAGTTCATTCCTTGATCAACTTGATTTATTTTTCTCTTACTGTCAGGAGGAAAGGGGAATAATGGTGTTATATCACTCTATAAGGCTCAAAGTCGATGTATGGCTTAAAATATCTTGATCTGCTTGAACTCAAGCAACTTTTCCACTCAAGTCCGATTTTTGCAGCTGTATTAACTTACTACCTGGCATACATAAGCCATTCAGCTCGGGCAGCTGCATTAGGATATATCCAAGTTAACTGCACTATTTATAAGCGCTTCTTCCATTCGGTTTTAGCAGTAATTAATCAAGTTATCTTTTATGTTAATTGTCTTAGAAAATGAAGTAAATAACATTAACATTATCTAAGCCTTCAATTTTTTATTATGTTTAACCAAAAACAATATATGGCTGTCTATCTTGATCTGCTTGAACTCAAGCAACCAAGAGCTGGTTTTTTTGCCACTCTGGTTAATTTTTTGCTGCTGTACTAACTTACTGCGCCTGGCATACATAAGCCATTCAGCTCGGCCAGCAGCAATAGGATATATCAAAGTTTACTGCACGAGAGCTAAATTGTTCTTTTTAAAGTGCTGCCTTTCAATTGGTTTTTAGCAGTACATTCCTTAGTCAAGCTATTTTTTATGTTACTTGTCAATTGTCATAGAAAAGGAAATAATAATGTTAATGTTATCTAAGACTTAAAATTTTGAGTATAATTAACAAAAAATCATATTTATGGCTTTATCTATCTTGATCAGCCTGAACTCAAGCAACCAAGAGCTGGTTTTTTGCCACTCTAGATTGAATGTTGCAGCTGTATAAACTTACTGGCTGGCATACATAAGCCATTCAGCATGGCCAGCTGCAATAGGATATATATCGTCGTCAATTGCATGAGAGCTAAAATATTCTATTTAAAGTGTTTTATTTCATTCTGTTTTTCAGCAGTACACTCCATTGAAAATTATTTTTTTATGTTACTTGTCATGAAAAGGATATAATAACATTAATGTTATCTAGATCTTATATGGCTTTGTCTATCTTGATCTTCTTGAACTAAAGCAATCAATTGTCATAGAAAAGGAAATAATAACTTCAATGTTATCTAAGACTTGAAATTATGATTATATTTAACCAAAGATGATATATGGCTTTGTCTATCTTGATCAGCCTGAACTCAAGCAACCAAGAGCTGGTTATTTTGCCACTCTGGATTGAATTTTGCAGCTGTATAAACTTACTGCCTGGCATACATAAGCCATTCAGCTCGGCCAGCTGCAATAGGATATCTATCAAAATTAATTGCATGAGAGACAAATTATTCTATTTTAAAGTTGCTTTCTTTCAGTCTGTTTTCAGCTACGCATTCCTTAATCAAGTTAGTTTTCTGTTGTCACAGAAATGCAACAATGATATTATCAGACTTAAAAGTTGATCATATTAAATCAAAGACAATTTATGGCTTTGTCTATCTTGATCAGCATGAATTTCAGCAATCAAGAGCTGGATTTGCCCCTTTGGGTTGATTTTGCAGCTGTAATAACTTACTGCATGGCAAAACATAAGCCACTCAGCTCGGCCAGCTGCGATAGGATACAACAATAGATACTGCACTAGGGCTAAATTTACTCTATTTAAAGTGCTTTCCCCCTCTCCCCCTCCCACCTTTTTTAAAACACATGCAGAAATACGAAAAATAACTAAATACCAGGATTAAATTGTTCGGAAGACTACATTTTGAACAAGGACTACATCTTAATTAAAATTTAGATAAGAAACAAAGAAGCAGCTCTAATGTTAAAAGCACGAAAAACAACCATTTACTGAACATGCATATGAATATTTATACAGTACCTCATGTTCCTCTTCTGAAGTCTTACGATGCAAATTTTGACCTTTTTTGCCAATTATAACATAAGTAGGCATCTTCAGGACTCGAACCAATTGAAGTAGGCAGGCCAACTGTTCGTTAAAAATCTGCAATGATGGGGGAGGGCTTTGCAGATTTGTGCACAAAGCTTTAGTAAGGTCACTAGAGGCACCTACTTGCAACCCATAAACTGATCTATTGTCAACTGAAACAGAAGGTCTATTTTCCATCTTAAGCTTAGATGCAGCCACAAAAAAAGGGGCTATAACTGTGGGCATATTTGACAACCCATCTCCTACTAACAAAGCCAGAACTTCATTGAGTGCACAAGCAAGTGTTGGAGGCTCATAGTTTTCCAGTAGTAACAGAGACACCTAAGAAAACGGAGAAAAAAAAATCAAAATATGATCAATAATCCCCAAAAGCAAAATAACTAACCAATTCAGTACATAATGTATGGTAGTAATTTTTCCCTTTATTAGTATCTAAAAATAAGCTAAAGGTACTGTTAATTTGTTATGAATAACCCTCCATACCCAGGCAATGCTCTAAACACTTCTTTTTAATGACCGTGGTGTTCAAACCAGTTGTTGCGCAGCTCGATTAATTCCAGCAACAAGTACCAGATAGAACTTCCTATACAAAAGCTAGGACAGACAGGAAGATATCCCCCAGAATTTGCATGTTAAACCAAATGTATCTCAACCCAACTCATTAACCAACAAGCCACACACACCATTGAGTGAAATCTTGTAAACACATTTTACTACACACTATCACTAAAAATTATATTTTGATACATTGCCTTCCCATATACAGTATACACTTTTTTACCCACACCAAAGACCAAAAAAAATATCTAAACCACTGGAAATATGCAGAAAGCGTCCAGGAATACATTTTTCTCAGTATCAAAAAGCAAAAGGTACCTCGAGATTTGCTCCATTGAGAAAATGAACGACTTCAACCGAAACCTTTTGATCTTTGATTCCGTAATGTTGTAAGGATAAATCGAGCGATTCTTGCCTGAAATGAAATCGATTAAGTAAGAAGATACAATCAATAGAACGGGGGATGGGTGGTGCTGCTTACCGCTTTTGAAGGTTGGATTTCGGGTTTGGTTGAAGAGCTTCGAAGATGGCGGTGCCGAAGCCGGTTGGATCTCTGAAGAGTAGTATTACTTTTGGGGCTACCTTCATTTCTTCTTCTGCAATGCAATAAAATGGAATGCCCTAATTCCCCTGTTTATAGTAATGGAAACATTTCGGGTCGTTTGGTACTTGAATTCGGGTTCAAGAAAAATCCATGGAGCACTACTTAACACCTTGTTTCAATGGTTGTTACTTAGATTCTCTTGTATCGTATTATTCAAATTCATCGAAAGACATGTTTTATGTAACGATCGATTTGGTGTAATCGTGTTGTTATATTAATATTTTCTTTTCAAGTTATTTACTTTTCTTGTAGGATTATCACTCAAATTATGAATGTGTGACATTATGTAGCAAGCGAGATGATACAATATATCCAAACATTGTATTCATAATAATACAATACGAAACATTATAAAATAATATGTAACAACCATCCAAACAAAGTGTAAATAATAGTAGACGGAATGTATATTATATAAATTGGAGAGAAGAATTGAGAACATCCCTAAATTTTGGTGGGGATTACTGATTTCATTCCCAATTTATTAACAATCTTAAAACGCCTATTTATCTGATTAATTGAACTTAAATACACCCTCGATTATGCAACATGATTAAAATAAATTTCTCATCAAATTTAGAAATGTTTTCAACACTTATCTCGATTTTTTATTAAGAATTCATGCTTCTACAAGAATTTGAGATCATTTATTGCGTCATGTGACATATTGGGGTGGATTTTAAATTTAATTTGTCAAATAAAAAAATTGTTTTTAATATTGTCTATGATTCAAGATGAAAATAATAATTTGCATCTAGTTTAATGATATTTTCAAATAACAATTCTTAAATAATTTTTTACTTTGTTAAATTGGTCTATCTGTTCGATTATTAACTCTTAATGACTAAACTAATAACTAAATCGTTACAAACAAGTAACATATAATAAGAAAATCATTATATAAAAGTAAAAACAGTTAATTTAGCTTAATGGTTCAAAAAGACATTATGGTTAAACTGATAACCAAATCGTTACAAATTGATAACCAGTAAACCAAATCGATAACACAGATGCATGTTAGTTTACTGTAAGTGAAATCAACTCCTCAGAGCCAAACTGCATGTACTATGATTCCTACACCAGAAAATATAGAAGCTAAAACAAAAGGTAGCTCATTCGATATCGAAAGATGTACACGATACTATCACTTTCTCGGCCCAGTACATGCCTAAGTACTACACATATTACATGATCTTCACACAATACTATCACCATCTCGGCTGCTTTGATCGTTTTGCTCTCCGTTATCATCTGTATTTTTCTTATCCCCATTTACGCGTTGATGCCTATTTCTGTTTCCAGCTTTTGAGCTTCCACCATCAGTTTCCGCAATAAGACCAGTCTGGATTGCTTCCAAATATAACACCTTCACCAAATTCTTGAAGCGTCTTCTAAATGTCGGTACCCGAGAAAATGAACCAACAATCCCCTGCAACCTGTTGGTTTGTAAAAATATTGTTCAATCCTCACTCTACATTTCAATAAAAATAAGGTGTACAAGGAAGAGCTGAAGCAAAAGTTATTATATTATGATTGCATAATGTTACACAAGTTCGTAAAGCATTTCATAAATATAAACTTACCTCCTAATAACAGCTTGCAATTGTGCTCTCCTCACAGTATCGGTGGATGGAAATCCGGTGTTGTCCCATTCCTCTGGCCTTTCGTTTTTGTAACACATTATCAACTTCCTCAGACTGATTTCCTCGTCTTCTCCTAATTGTAGTGTTTTTATCTGCTCCTTCATGACTAAGAGCGGCGCAAG
This sequence comes from Solanum pennellii, assembly GCF_001406875.1. Taxonomy (NCBI): domain Eukaryota; kingdom Viridiplantae; phylum Streptophyta; class Magnoliopsida; order Solanales; family Solanaceae; genus Solanum; species Solanum pennellii. Next base: position 68,773,856 of record NC_028643.1, on the reverse strand, counting down.
GAACCACTCAAACACTTTATCCTTTGGCCAGTTAGACTTTGTCAGTTCCACTTCATCAGCTGTATAGAGCATAAAAGACGTTACTTTTTCCTAAAGATGATACATAGGCGGAAGACGAGTTAAAGAAAAAGGCAGTTTTGAGAAAAGACATACAAATTAGTAGGCCCTGAGAGTTGGATTTTGCAGATGCAAGCAGACACTGTAGAATGGACCAAGCAGGCAATTTGATACCTAACTTCTTACAGTCCCCCTTGACAATACATTGGTCAATATCTTTGACATCTATAAATCCTTCTCGTAGGAGTATTCTGCCATTGACCTCACAGGATTTAAAGAGCCAACCCCATACCTGCCGCGGAGTTACATTTTAGGTTTAAAGCAAAAAAGAACATTAAGTAGCTTAAGTGATTACGCATATGGACTCTATACCTGCATGGGCGTATATTGTTGGATTGCTTGTTTCAGGGTTCTTGATCCATGCGAAACAAGCTTCGAACTGCGTGATCCTTCTTTTTCTTTTTCATCTCTCTGCTCAATTGACTTCTTACTCTCAAGGCCTCCAGAGGAGCTCATATTTCTTCTATATTTAGGCCTAGCTGCCGGAAGAATTCAGAGAATCAACATTATTGATGGAATCATCAAGTTATTTCATTACATTTATAAATAGGTCGGTTTCTTTCAGGTCATAATGTAATTAAAACTGACATTGGCGAACTACACTATGCAGTCAATACCTCATGAAGCATGACCCTTCCCTCATGTCAAGTAGGTCGTTTGTGTATTCGTCAAATATGGAAACAGCTGCTAGGATGTAAGCAAGTCCCATGCGAAACGAGTCTTCCTAGCAAAACTCGTGTCACTTCGGTAAGAATCAGACAACAGGATATATGAGACGTAGTGCCTCTCAAACTTCAAAGCTGGCTCATATGATTACATAGTAAAACGGTGGAAGCAGAGGAAGAAGAGCAAATATACCTGATGAACCACAATCCCACTGTAAAGTGCAAGAGCAAAACTTGAAAAGAAGGATGCTACCACGGATCCAACAACAGCTAAAGGCCACAAAAAGATTGCAAGGCCAGCAAAAGGTACACAAACAGTCTCCAAAAATGGGCCTTCTCTACCAATTAAGTCTTCTAGTAGCCTCTTCCAGCCCCTGAACAGCATGAATGGGCTCTTCCAAAGAGCAAGAGCTGTAATAATGGGTACATCCACTGGAATCGCAAGCAGAGAAACCAAAATGCAACTTGGCAGCTTTGACAACCTAGGACACAGAACAATAATAAAAATATGGTCCGCTGTTATCTACGACCTTTGTCTAATGCTTATTAAAAAACATTCAGATATCACTCACTTCACTTCTATAGGTTTCTCATCTGGATATATTTCCTCCGAAAGCTCGTCCATATAAGAAAAGTAAGAGTGGAAGCAAAAGTCTGTAAAGTCTCGAACTACTGTGCAGCTCCCTTTAAGAGTGGAAATACAACCATCCTGATAATTTTATCAACTATAATATTTCGCATGTAAAATACATGATTACATTTGAACAAACAGAAGAACTCAAATTTATACATACAAACACACACACACAAAAAAAAAAAGAACACATATATATGCTCTTTCTAACAGGTACATTTTTTGCACATGTTATTCCATTGAAAAGCTAGAAGTCTTTGGATCTTTTCATGATCAATTAACTCTATATAACTATAAATAAGTGATTGATTACACAAATCCACCAATTTAAAGCAGAAACAAACTTGAGAGAATTTCATAAAGAAAAAGAAACGACTACCAAAGCAAGACGAATGAAAGTTATAAGGAAGAACCTTTTCTCCTTTTCATTTTTAAGGAAAATGATAACAGTAAAGTACTTGATCAACTCGAAAATTATAGCTGGCTAGAAAAACCAGTGGCACTCAGAACACTGGATGTTCTAGCTACTTGAGCGAGGGCCAACAATCAGAAGAAAACTAAATAAACAGATGAATAATGCCATCATATGACCTGGAAATTTATATTTTCCAATCAAGTCCCTAGATAAAGCACGTAATTATTTAACCAGCTAGCAAAAGCTCATGACAAACATTCAGAATATCAAGAATATGAGATGACCAATCCCTTAACTACAAGGTTGATGTCTCATCCGACAATCTAAGCGTATAGCAATTCATCTACCTCAAACATTGGATAAACAGAAAACAGGATTCGCGTGGAGACCGAGACTCACCGCAAAGCAGTGGTAAATCTTGCTAGTGATACTCTCTCCAATAGCCTCAAAAGTTGCAATCAAAGGAGCAAGAAAACCGTACCCTATCCCACCTATAAGACTTCCAATAATGGCTACTATGGGCCAAAGAATCAGAGGAACTGGCAATGATACCAGTAACGCAATCTTCAAAACCCATCCAAGTCTCTTGCTTCTGAAATGTAACACAAACAGCACAAAAGCTTCTATATCAGATAACAGTATGTCCATATTCTGTACTATAAGAACTCATACAACAAGAGCATTGGCAAGAAAACACATACTTTGCTACACAGTAGTAGGTCCAGATAAAATGTGCAGGCCATAGCCCAATTACAACTGCTGAATTCCCAACTGATATGATGACTGTCACAACGGGGCCAATTACTAATCCTGTACAGACAAATATTTGTCAATATTCCACAAATTTAGTATCCATCTTCAAAAGTGTGCTAAGATAAAAGAAAAGAAACAAAGAGAGACTTAAAACACCAATTAGCCATGAGAACTCTTCATTTTTTCCCGAACTTTTTTTCCACTTCATTTGAAAATCATTGTTTTTTGAAATCTGAAGAACACCCAAAACCCCATTTTCACTTTATAAATTTGAAGTGCTATAAAGGTGCATTTAATCCTTAAAATTGAACCCAACATACTCTACACCAAAACACAACTACATGCCAATTGAACTTTCAACAAACATCAATTCCACAACGTAACTTAGTGGTTAAACCTTAAAGATTGAATCTTTAAGAGTTTGAAGCCTTGATTAGCCTCTAAACAAAACACACTACACATACTAACATACTACTACTCTGTAATATGCACAAGTTCAGTGCAAATAACACTTTAAAATGTAAAGGGGTTACTAGCAGTACACATACCTTTGAGAAGACCAAGAAGGAAGAACAAGAAGAAGAAAGGAAGAAAAGATATAAAGCTCCAAAGCTTAGCCAAGAACCCTACTGGTACTTCCATAAAAAAAAAAAAACCTTCACTATAATGGTTCAATGAAGTTGATCAAAATCAAGAAGCCATGTACAAATTAATTTTATTTATACAAAGAATATTCTTAAAGGTGCAGAGAAAGAGGAAAAAAAAGTGAAAATTGCAGAAAAAGAGACAGAAAGAAGAAGAGAGAACAGAGCCGTTATGTGGGGTGGAGACGTAACGTGGCAGAAGATTGTGGCAAGGCTGCCACGTGGAAGGAAGTTAGACACCTCGAAGAGCGTGAAGGAAGTTATATGTTGTGACACTTCATAAAGAAATCACGCATATCATCAAGCGTCCCTTGTGTTTGTCGTTTTTGTCTTAAATATGTTACATATTTTTCATTTTTCGTTTTCCATGCACACATTTGTACTCAACTTTTTTTTTTTGTAATTAATAACATACAATTTTGTTTTAGATACATAAACATAATTGGCTGTGTCAATATGTATAAAGTGATTTTTTTTAATCTAAGGTCAAAATAATACAACAATTACTTAATTAATAGAAAATTTAATCTTAGTAGCTCAATTGGTTAACTGTCTGAATTATTTCAACAACTGTTATAAGACGATGCAATGACACTATAAGGTATAAGAATTATAAGATTCAAAATGATATTGGATTAAATGACGTTATAAAATTAAACATAATTGGAATTTTGGCATATAAGAATTATAAGATTCATAATGGCACAAACACAATTCCTTTTTTTTTTTAAAAAAAATTGATATATGATTAACAATGGAACAATTGTAATTGTTAAAGAAGGTCGCAGCCTTACATAAAGAAATCTGTCATTCATCTTTCTATTCATTGTACTAATATATATATATTTATACAACAAAAAATAAACTTAGAAATCTATTTCAGGTATAATTTTATTTAGGTAGAATACATATAAAAAGCAAATAAATTTTATAAAGATAAAACCTTCAGAATTGCAGTCTCTTGTCGTCAATAGTCCACCTCAAGTTGGTGCAAGATATCTATCATGCCCAACTTGTCAATCGCTTCATGAAATATTTTTCCTGGTGTTTCCTTTGTAAAGACATTTGCGAGTTGGTTTATAGACTTTACATATGGAAACTAGATGATCTTTTGATCAAGTTTTTCTCTAATGAAATGATGATCCACTTCGACGTGTTTAATGCGATCATGTTGCACTGGATTTTGTGTTATTTGAATTGCAGATTTATTATCACAAAACAACTTCATAGGTCCAACACTTTCAATTCCAAGATCACGTATAATTCTTTATATCCATAATAGTTCACATAAACCATGCGTCAGACCTCGAAATTACGCTTCTGCACTTGATCGATAAACAACTTTTTGTTTCTTACTTCTCCAGATAACAATATTACCTTCAAAAAATGTGAAGTAACCTAAAGCGATCTCATGGTTGAGCGATCTCCAGCCTAATCAGCATTGGTATAGTCTTCAACAGTTCGTACTTCATTTTTGAATACATCAACCTTTTTCGAGGTCCATTTTTCAAATACCTTAGGTACCTGTGGACTGCATTCATTTGTTTAATACTTGGAGCTTGCATCAACTGGCTTACCAAACTTACTGCATATGCAATATACGATCTAGTTAATATGAGTTAGATAGATCAACTTTTTCACTAGCCGCTGATAACAAACTTTGTATGTTAATAAATGAGTCGAAGAAATTCCAATTTGTTGGTTCATCTCTATCGGTATTTCAGTTGGTTTACAATCAAGTTTTCCAGTTTCTGTCAATAAATCCAATACATACTTTCGCTGGGAAAAAGAGATTCCCTATCTCGACCTTGACACTTCAATACCTAGGAAGTATCTCAATTGTCATAAGTCTTTCATTTCAAACTTGGTTGATAAGTATTTTAATCGTTTTTCCATTTCTTTGGGGTTATCACGGTCAATACCATATCATCTACCTATACAATCAATGTTGTTATCTTTCTGTCATCATTTTGTTTAATAAACAAAGTATGGTTAGAGTCACTTTGTAAGTAACCAACAAACTTCATCTCTGAAGCTAACCTCCCAAACCAAGATCTAGACGACTGTTTTAGCCCGTAAAATGATTTTTTCAATTTGCATATTTCTTTTTTATGCATTATTCCTTGCTTAATGCCTGGAGGAAATTCCATATATACTTTTTCTTCCAAGTCACCATTTAGAAAGACATTTTTACATCAAATAGTCGTAAAGGCCAATCTATATTCATTGCAACAAATATAAGAATACGAATAGTATTGAGCTTGGTTACTGGTGCAAAAGTTTCTTGGTAATATATCCATCTACAACCCTCTACTCTTTTTTTCTCTTGGCAGCGGAACTAACTCCCAAGTTGAGTTTCTTTGCAAGACTTCCATCACTTCATACATTGCCTTGGTCCATTTTGGATCTGTTAATGCATCCTGCACACTACTAGGAATAGATACTTTGGATATTAGATTGACAGCTAGAGCATATGAATTCAAAAATCTATGACTTGAGATATAATTACTAATTGGATATTTGACCTTGATTTTAAGATCAAGTTCATATTGTTTTTTAGGGACACCCCTATTTAATTTTGATGGTAATTGAGAATCACTAGACGTGCAACACCTTCTTGAACATTCTGTGAGGACTCATCAGTTGATGGTGTTAATATGGGGTCTTCTACAACATCTTCATAATGTTTCGATACTTCATCCCTTTCAGATAGATTTGGAAAAGCTGGAGACTCGATAGGATGATCCGAGGAAATCTTTTCATTTACATGTGTATTCTTACTCAATCTCTCTTGCAGTTCTTCCAAGTCTTAAGAACTTGGCTTGGTCTAGTGTAATTCAAGTATCTTGCTTGTTCGACTCAAGTGCTTCACTCACATTCTCTTCATAAAGTGTTGAACTAGAAACTCCCCCTCCATAATAAGTTTTGTTCTCATGGAATGAGACATCTAATGTAACATACAACTTCTTATTCTGAGGATCATAACATTGATATCCTTTTTGGAAGTTTGAATACCCAACAAACACACATCTTTTTGCATAGGGATCCAATTACCTTTTAAGACTTTTGGAATATCGACATAAATTGTACATCCAAAAATTTGAGGTTCAAGGTTCGACATAAGGGCTATCCTGCAACATGACTTTAACTTTTGTTGAGGGGTTTGAAAGTCAATAACCCAGAAAGGGGCTTGATTGATAAGATGAATAGCCGACTTTACTGTTTTCCTCAATAAAAGTGAGGCATGTTCATACCAAAAAGAGAGTCACGAACTACTTCCAAAATTTATTTATTCTTTCTTTTTGCTAAACCATTTTGTTGTGGTGTATATGTGTATGAAGTATGATATCGTTTCCCTAACTAACTAATATATTCTCCGAATGAACCATCAATAAACTCCCTAACATTGTCAGACTGCCAAATTTCAATTTTCCTTTGATATTGAGTATGCACCATATTGTAAAATTCCTTAAACGCTTTAAATTCATCACTCTTCTTGTATAGTAAAGACACCCATGTCATTCTAGTGCGTTCATCGTTAAAAGTGATAAAATATCAAGCTTTTGAAATAGAGGGGATCCTTGTTGGACCCTAATATCAGAATGTATAACAATGAAAGGTTCTGAACATTTATTCAGAACATGAAAAATAAGGAATTCGATGGCTTATTGCTAGTCCACAAATGTTACATTGGAAATTTGAAACACATAAATCAGCAAACAAACTTGGTCTAAGTGTCTTAAGATAACAAAATAGATGTGTCCTGGTCTCCTATGCCATAACCATATTTTTTTCTCTAGCCTTTTCAACTCCACTTGTATGACATAACTGCCCAAAATTATACTCTGTATTCTCAGCCAACTCCAGATAGTATAGCTTGCCCCATTTAACACCATAACCAAGAGTCTTCCGGGTCAGAATGTCCTGAAAGATACAAAATAAGGGCCAAAAAGTAACAATACACTTAAGAAATGAAGTGATTTGACTTACAGACAACAAATTATTTTGGAGTGAACGCACCACTTAAAACAGTTTAAAAAGTCAAAGTACAAGAATAATTTAACAGAACCCTCCCTGTTGAATTACAAGTATTTTCATTAGGTGTAGAAATAATTTGTTGCTAGGATGGGTGAATAGTTTGTAACTTATTAGAGTCTCTAGTCATATGATCGGATGCTTCTGTGTCAATAATCCATGTATTTTCCTTGGAAGTGACAGAAAAAAACATCAACCTTACCAAAGTTACCTGGTTGAGCCACAATGGTCGTAGATTGTGATTGATCTCCTTGTATGGTTATTGTTGCTCTGCCAATCAACTTCTTTCATTTATTTTTTTGGGAAAATGCACAAGTACCCTCTCAACCTATGCCCGAAATCCTAGAGAGACACTTATACTATACTAAGGTCCTATTAACCCCTGAACTTATTTTATAAGTAATTTTCTACCCTTTTCGGCCTACGTGACACTAGCTTGAAAAAAAAAGTCAATCAGTGTTGGACACACAAAATAGTGCCACATAGGCCAAAAGGGGTAGAATATTATTAATAAAATAAGTTCAAGGGAGTAATAGGACCTTAGTATAGTATAATTATGTCTTTGAGATTTTGGGCGTAGGTTGAGGGGGTACTTGTGCATTATCCCTATTTTTTTGAAAAATGCCACCATTATAAATATACAATAATCTCAAAGCAGTGTTGTTTAGCGTGCCCTTTTTCACTACAATGATTGCAAACAACGTTAGTTATTTTTTCAGATGATGAAATACTTCGACTCTTTTATATATCACGTTGAATAACCATGACTGAACTTTCAGGGACTAGTATAGAACTTCCCATGATTTGTCTCACCGGTAAGATATTCAACTTTATTCCTTGCTTCAATAAGCATCTCCATTAGCTGTGACCATAAAAAATAATTCGTTTCGTCCCAGTGGAAAAAACATAATTGTCTTGTTAGACTGATTTGATTTAAGTCTGATATCATGTTGAAGAAGGTTGCAGGCTTACATAAAGAAATTTGTCGTTCATATTTCTATTCATTATACTAATACATTTATTTATACAACAAAGAATAAACCTAGAAATCTATTTTAACTAGAATTCTATTTTAGGTAGAATGTATATAAAGAAGCAACAAATAAATATGGGAAAAGGGTCTGATATACCCCTCAACTTTGTCATTTAGAGCTGATATACCCCTTGTTATGAAAGTGACTCATATATACCCCTACTTATAAACAAATGACTCACATATACCCTTTTCTCTAACGGAAATGGAAAAAAAAATTAATCTAACTTTTTATTATTTTTCTAATAAAAATATAATTTCATATGAGTAAATTTAATCCTCGTCAAACATATTTCTTTTGACTTTTTTTTGTTTCAATGACTAATTTAGAATTATTATTTTGATATCAAATTTATTTATGTTTCACTAATATTCTTGAAAATTTATTGTAGATGATCAAATTTTTTTCTTCAAATACAAAAATAAAATTACAATATAGACAAAAAAAATAGTTTAAATTTTTTTCTTTAAAAATAAGGAATGACAGAAAAAAAAATAAGAATAAGAAACTCAAATAATTATAATAAATAAAGTCAAAAATAATTTATGCATGAAAAAAATCAAAATATACCTTGAACTTTGATAGAAGAATCATATATAGACCTAAATAATTTTTTAGAAAAATTAAAAGTAATAAATATAAACTTAATATTAATTTTTTTAACTTCCGTTAAATGGAGGGTATATGTGAGTCATTTTGTAATGGCAGGGGTATATTTGAGTCGTTTGTATAACGGTAAGGGCATATATGAACCACTTTTATAACGAGGGGTATATCAGCTCCAAATGGCAAAGTTGAGGGGTATATTAGACCCTTTTCCCAATAAATATTACTTAAATAAAACTTCCTATAATTGCAGTCTCTTGTGGTCTGATGAACCATTATACTTACATGTATTTGTATTCCAGATCCTTATACTTTATCTTTTGTCAACTGAACTCTTTAACTCAACTAAAATAATACTTTTAAAACCTTTTGACCATTGACCGAACTAATATGACTTTTTTTTTGCTGACTCAATACAGAGCGTGTATCAACGCTTTAAAAGGAGAGTTGTAACGACCTGTTTAGTCGTTTGGAGTAGCAGAGTTAATTTCGGGAAATCACTGTCTGGGTCGACGGATCCCACGACGGACCGTCATGGGCACGACGGACCGTCGAGGGGGTCTCGTTCCAAAACACTTAGAATTCTGAAATTTGGGTACTGAAATCGACTCTCTGAACTTCGCGACGAAGTGGCAGGACGGACCGTCACAGGCGTGACTGGCCGTCACAGACCCTTGGTAAAATTTAGTCTCTGCACTTTGTGACGGACTTGCAGGACGGACCATCACAGTCGTGACAGACCGTCACAGGCTGCGTGACCCTGACTGGGTCGGATTTCTGTTAAATATTTTAAGGGGCGTTTTGGACTATTCCTGCTTATAATTATAAAGTTAGTGGTTTAATGTTAATAATT
>NC_028643.1:68757939-68758838 GCF_001406875.1 Solanum pennellii | reverse complement strand
AAGAGAACCAGGTCCCCTGTTTTCTTCAAGTATCTAAGAATACGTTTTGCAGCCTTCAGGTGTGAATCACGAGGACATGCTTGAAACCTAGCACACATTCCAACGCTATACACAATATCAGGCCTGCTAGCAGTCAGATATAGCAAGGAGCCAATGATTCCTCTGTACATTGTCTGATTTACAAGAGGATCAGATTCTTCTACTATCATCTTGGAGTTTGTTCCCATAGGAGTGTCAATAGGTTTGGAATCAAACATATTGAATTTCTTCAGCAGCTCTTTGATGTACTTCTCCTGGCATATTGAAGTACCATTTGATGATTGCTTGATTTGCAGCCCCAGGAAGAAAGTCAACTCACCCATCATACTCATTTCAAACTCCCTTCCCATCAATGATGAGAATTCTTCACAGAGATGTTCTGAAGTAGCTCCAAAAATTATGTCATCCACATAAACTTGAATGATAAGCAATTCTTGTTCTCTTTTTAGTAAGAACAAAGTATTGTCTATCTTGCCTCGTTTGAAATCATTCTTCAGCAGAAACTTTGACAATCTTTCATACCAAGCTCTTGGAGCTTGTTTCAGACCATATAATGCCTTATTCAATCTGAACACATGATTTGGTAGTCCTGCATCTTCAAAACCAGGAGGTTGCTTGACATACACCTCCTCTTTGAGATCTCCATTCAGAAATGCACTCTTCACATCCATTTGATACAGCTTAAACCCCATAAAAGCAGCAAAAGCTATTAAGATTCTAATAGCTTCCATTCTGGCAACAGGTGCAAAAGTCTCATCATAGTCAATTCCTTCTTCTTGATTGTATCCTTGCACCACCAGCCTGGATTTATTTCTAGTAATAACTCCATTTTCATCAAGTTTGTTTCTGAATACCCACCT
>NC_028643.1:68750839-68757113 GCF_001406875.1 Solanum pennellii | reverse complement strand
TGAGTTGGCCGATGATACCTACTCAGTACTCGTGTTTTGTACTGACCCCTACTTGTAATTGTTTTTCTTTGTTATTTGTGGAGTGCAGCAAACGTGCCATCGTCTTCAACTCAACCGCAACTCTAGCCAGTCTTCATCAAGCCAGATTTCAGGGTGAGCTATTGCTTCTAGCTTGGACTGGATCTTCCTCTTCATGTCTTGATGCCTTGAAATTCCGGCATGGACTAGCTTTTTACTTATTTTAGCATCTTAGATACTCTTAGATTAGTAATTTGAGGATAGATGTTCTTGTGGTGATGACTTCCAGTTTTTGGGAATAATAAGTATTGAGTTTTTAGAAGTTATTTAATCGATTTTCATTAATGAGTTTTTAAGCCTTCCGCGTTATATTATGTTATTTATGGTTGAACTGTTGGGGTTTAGACTGGTTGGTTCGCTCACATAGTAGGATAAGTGTGGGTGCCACTCGCGACCCATTTTGGGTCGTGACAGTGAAACAATAAATTTGCTAAAAAACTAATTAAATAATAAAAATAAAAAGGAAAAACAAATTAGAGTTCTCACCCCTTCTTCCATCATCTTCCCCAACCCATCCTTCCGTCATCATCCCATAACCCCAGCCGTAGCACTTTCTTAAGCCCTAGTCCGTCCCAATCCATGGCAAAAGTTGAAGCAGATGTTGCGATCGACAACTAAGGAAGAGAATGATTCAGAAGTTCAATAGATGCGTATATCTAGATTCTTGCGATTCTAAATTTTGTTTTGAACCTCTGTGTCATCTACAAACCCTCTAAATCTTTCTTGTTTCTTCTTCTTGAATGCAACAATCTACACAAAAACCCTCGTTTATGATTTGCACGGTTGTGCCTCGCAATACAAGCGGCGAGAGATCTAAGACTCTTCAAAACAGAAACGATTCTATGATGAATCCGATAAAAAGAACCAGTAACAGTGATGGATGTAGTATTACTTGTTTAAAGTTGAGTGAGTTTTTCTATTAAGCAAACAGTGCAAACTTCTGAAGACTGACGATGTTTTGGATGTTTCTTGCAGAAAATGAGAGTAATTTGCCTTTGATTTTGATTTGCCAATGTGCATCTGTTTTGTAGAAGCAATTTTGACCGATCTGCACTTCTTAAAGTGTATTTTCTGTTTCTCTTCTTCAATTTCTTCTTTTCTAATAATTTTAGTACTTTGTTTCACTGCCATTTTGCTGAGAAATTAGATCTAAGACTCTATTGGTGGTTGTAGAGGTAAAGGAAAGTTGAGAAATATATTTATTTTATTTTTTAAATAGAAAATTTATTATTTAACATTTTGTTTAATGGCATTATGATATGACGCTAATATATTTGATGCGGATATGACGTAAGAGAAGGTGAGTTACACACATAATTGGAAGGATTTGAAAGTCTTGTTTTATTAGAATTTAAGAGTTCGGTTGGCACATGATTAAGTAAGAGGGTCTTGAATACAAACGCATACAAGTATAAGAGTCTATTAGATCATTTTGCCTTAATCAAACCAAAATTAATAACAATCGAACCAAGTAAATTATTTTGGTTTGATTTTATCAACAGCCAAATGATAAGATCAATGTTATGAAGCCATGTTGCTTTGGTGAAGTGTGCGCTTTAGCAATAACGTGCTAAATGATCTTAATGAGAAGTAGTTGGCTCATTGAATGTCAACTTTGTAAAGTTGGACTAAGGTTGGCATTATGGCATTTGTACCCTCTTTGAGTTGGGGATTATCTACAAACATAGTTGTTCTAATTTCCTATTGAGATAGATAAATGGAGAGAGAGCTAGACGGATCTTGTTAGGTAAAGACATATTAGGATCAATAGTTCATTAGTGAAATCAATGGGATGGACCATCGTTACAGAAGAATCGAGGGAAGAATTATGACTATAAAGGTTATCGCTCTATTAGAAACTATAAAGATTAAATTTCAAGTAGTATTAAAGATTAGACAAAGGAAGAATAATAACTAAAATATTCGCTCGTCTCTCCCCTTGTACCAAGAAGATAGTTCTGAGCATAAGGAAACCTCTTTTCATCATTATTATTATGATATGTCACTTGAAATTGATTCACCGGAGGAAATTTGTCTTGATCACGACTCCGTTATTCTATAACTGTAAATAGGGGTCCTCGTAACTTATAAGAGACGTAATAAAAAGTCGGAGAGAGCTCGTAAATCAAGCTGCAAGTTCAATTCAAGTATTTAAACATTCAAGTTCAAAAGCAATTCAAGATCAAAACGATAAGATCAAGAACAAGCTCTAAAGCCCTTAAATTTAAGTATAGGTTAAGATCAAGTGCATCAAGATTATTCATGATCAAACTCGATAGCTCAAAGACCCTTGAATCCAAGTACAAGTCAACAACAAGTTGATCAGAATTCAAGGTTGCAAACTCACAATCCCTTGAATTTATATTTGAAAAAAGAAAATTAGAGGATTCATAAAAATTATATTGCTCATATTCGAAATAAAATACTACGATTATTGCAATATTTTTCAATCTCAACTAGTATTTTCTCAACACAATTTCTTTTATCTCACCTCTCCATAGATGCTTTAAAAGCATCATTAGTGAATAGTGCAATGTCTTGATGTATGATATTTTTTTTCAGAAATAAATTTCCTAATTAATATTTCGTTAAAGTACTAGGTCGGCCCAATCTTGAAGTCAAAACTTAATAAAATATTATAGATATTTTAATAAGTATGCATTTTTTCAGAATTCACTTTCTTATACGCAAAAAATTATTTTAAAAATACTTGTATATAAAAAAAATAAGATTCAACAAGGTATGTATATGTATTAGTTATTGAGAGAGAAAATTAATGTGCTCTGCCTATGTATTTGACACCCAAACTATAATTTTAGAAGATGGAACTCTTTATTTGTGATAATTAGAAAATTATATATTCACTATATTGTCACCATCCAATTTTTCGAGTCATGCGAGCACTTGTTGTAACATCTATATAGGAGAATTTTTATCATCCAATTTTGAAATGAATAATGCAGAAATTGGTAAAACATAATTTATCATCCTAGTTAAATATTGAAATACTCTTAACTTAATTTAAAACAACGTCCTTTCTAGATAAAAACACTAACACTCTCCAGGGAACTAATCTAAACATGTACAAGAGCTTTCAAGAGTACAAGTTATAAAAAATAATAAGACACAATTTCCATTATAAAGAAAAATGAATAGAAGTTGTCGGAGATCATCATCGTCTTCACCTACGAGACATTACAGAATCTTATAATCAAATTATGTCAAGTGGCATAACAAAGTAGTATCGGTACAAACAATTGTCATGTACCCATATTTTGATTTGAGGACATATTTTCAAAAAATTTAAAAATAGCAGAGATGCCTTTGAGTAACAACAGTTAAGATCGTTATATATATAGTGGGAAATATCATTTTAATTTTTTTTAGTATATGTTTTTGTAATTTCTTGTATAGTGACATAGGAATATCTTCTTTTTTATTATCAACCTTTTGTTTTAATAACTCAAGTTACAATTAAATTTATCTTTTTAGTAAAGGTCCTCTTATAGAAACTAGAGAAATACAACTATATACATTATTATAATTAATATAGAAAAGGTCATTATTTCCTTATACAATTCTAAAAATTCTAATTAAAAGACAGCAGAACTTTAAATCAAAGTATTCAAAACTTATTATTTACTAAAAAGGTTTTTGAAAATAGAAACTAATGTATTATATTATAACAAATGGCTAATATTTATCGATTCGAGGAAATGTTTCTCAAATTATATAGTAAGATATCAATTATTTAAATATAAAGTGATAAATTATATATTAAACATGCCTAAATGATTAATTATATCAAAGAAATAAAATATTTGAAACCTTCACTCTTCCGGAACTAAGCCTTGAAATTTGTACTCAACGTTGTTGTCACCATTGTATCTTAATTACAAAATATTTGCGTTATAACTAAACTAAATTTAAGTAATTCTTTTAAACTTTTTTATTTTCAGTTTGTTTTATTGGAGATATTTTTTTTATGAAAAGTGACAAATTAAGATATAAAATACAATATTGACTAGACTGATTTGCCTTAACAAAAAGGCTAATGTTAAATTCTCGAATATGCATCACGAAGGTTTAAAGTTCATTAAGCGTCGAATATTTCAACTAGCAAAATGTTGATATCTCGACGCCAGCGTATCTCCTAGATGTAACACGACGTATTCAACCTCGAATTGATTTCATACAAGCTCTTAGCATATTATAAACATAAAGTTGTAAAAATGAGGCGGAACTAAAACTTTTTACGATCGAAATTTTTTCATAAAACTAAATGAAAGTCTAGATATTATCTTAAAAAGTCATCTAGTACAATCGAATATCAATAAGGGTCACAACCCTTTACAACATAGTCTCAAAAGAAAAAAGTAGAAGAAACTAGAAATGAACAACTTTTTTTCTCGAACTATGATATTTTAAAATTATATAAATAAACTCTTATAAAATTGACATTTTTATAAATAATTTTTTAAATAATCGTGTCTAAAATTGATAGGATAAAGCTTTCATATAGCACTATGTTCTTGAAATAATTTTATTATTTTTTGTCACCACTCTTATACATTTTATCTTTCTTCTTTAAAATATATAAACAAGTGTACATATTAATTGACTATATCATTTTTTGTTTGGTAAGTTTTCTTTTTTCTCAAATGGTAATTATAATATTTTTTCTTTTTATATTATTGATTATTAATACATTTATTAGTAATAATTATAATATTTTTCTATTTTATTGGTTGCTTCTTAAAATCTATTTGTATAATTATTAAATATTTTAGTTTTACTTATTTTTTCTTAGTAATAAAATTAAACTTACGTGAGATGTACTTCTTACAAAATCATCGGGCTTACGCTTCGTATTTATGAGCTTTCATCTTGCCATGTATTATATGAAATGTCTCGCACTCGTATCCCTACTTTTTAAGATACTTAATTTTGAAGTGCTAAAAAATAGCATGCGTTGCGGCGATGATCCTTAATCTCCAATCTCGAGGCGTTCTTTGGAAATAAGTTACTTTTTTAAGAAATCAAATGGTATTAAATTTTTCTTTCTAACTTTACTATTGTTTAATATGTATTTTCTTTGTCTGCTATTATAAAAATAGATTGAAAAAATAAGTAATAATCTATTATTTAGGTTTCTAATTTATCTTTATTATGGACTATAGTCATTTTTCAATGTGCTTATCAAAATATTAACTTCTTTTTTTTTTTGAAGAAACATATATTATTGATCTCCACACCAACAATTAAATTGCAGCCAAATAAAAACTGAAACTATATGCTTCCTACTGTTTTCTATACATCAATATAACTTCTATATAGCAGCTATTCACTTAAGTAAGTTCTCTATCCATTCTTTTTGCCTTTGATTTAGCTTCCTATAAAGGAATGAATCTTTTCGCAGCATGCATTTCTGTTTTGTTTGATATGTTATCACTTGTGGTCGCACTATTTTGAGCTCCCAAAGAGCAGTGTTTCGCGTCTTCCAAATCCTGTAAATGAGGGAAGCTATTATCCCCATCACCAGCTCTCTGCATCCTCTTCATGTTGTGCTTCTATCAAGTCTTCTCCATATGCCCTTCAGCTCCCATCTACGAACTCCGCTGTCCATTCATTGAAAGTTATTCTGCTGACATGTCTTTAAATATGCACATTCAAAGAACAAGTGCTGATAGAATGTATGCCTTCACTTACTAAGTAATGGACCAGGTTCCTTACTTTACTTCAGAAAATTATCAGAAAGTTAAATGCAGTAAAATCAACACAATGATTTTACGTGGAAACCTCCTTGCTTAAGGGAGTAAAACCACGACCTGTCTCACAGGGTTTTCAATCGTTTTCACTAATCTTCAAAAGCAAAAGCGAAACACGATTACACCAAAACGTAAGAAAGAGTTATCAATCTTACCGTTAAGCAACAGTCCTCTATTGCTCAACAAGCCTAAGTAGAAAAACAATCTACCCACTAAGCTATCCTAACTGGACAACTTAGACTTTATCACAACACACCAATTCCTTTATAGATTTAGGAGTGGTTTACAATTTAAGAACAAGAGAATAAATTCCTAAACAACTAGACGAAAAGCTCCAGATGTTGCTGTTGTCCTTGGAATAATTCTGCCTTTGCTTTGTGTAGCCTTTGCAAGAGTTCTTGAAAAGTTTTTATCAAGTTGCAAAAACT
>NC_028643.1:68740553-68749360 GCF_001406875.1 Solanum pennellii | reverse complement strand
AGTCACACTTTCTGACGCCATCGGGAAGTGTGCACCTACTTTCTGTACCGTCTCCAGCTGGCAATCGACTGGCTCGTCATCATGAGAGCCTGGTACCTCTACTAGGTCCCTGAGTTTGTTTCATCTGCAATACTTCAAACAAGACACCTGCAATACTCAAGTAGAAAACCCGGTACCTTTATGAGGTCCCTAAGTTTGTCAAATCATCAAAACTACAAATAACAAGTGCTCTACTGTTTCTCGCTCAATTTCACATATTAGGCATTTCTTATCTTGGCTTAGTCCTATGATCCAAAGCCTGTCTTTTTTGAGCAGTCTCCCATGTAATGCCAACCAACTAATGAAACTATGCTTTGGAAGAACTCCTTTGCCCTAAATCCATTTTCTCCATGATCATTTCTCAATATCCCCACGTCTCCATTTGTATCCACTTCCAATAGTATATATATATTTTTTTTAGTCATCCCTTTTGAATGTATCCAGGGAAAATTTTATCTTTTATTTGACAAATTTTCTTCCAATACCAATAATCATCACTTGGGCTCTCATACTCCCACCATTCTTCATCTTTCAAGTAGACATGGTTTGCTCATTTGACCCACAAATTATCCGCCTTTTGAGCTATATACCGCACCACATACTTCCCTACTACTGCCTCATTCCATGTTATGCATTCAGTCAATCTCAATCCCCTCTCACTTTTTCCTTGACATACCACATTCCACGCAATTAATGGAGGTTTGTTAGTGTGGATTTTCCCTGACCGTAGAAAATTTCTACAAATAGCAGTAATATTTTTGACCACTTAATTTGGAAGAATGAACATTGCAGACCAATAGTTATGTATGTGTAGGAGGACAACATTGACTAACGTTACTCTCCCTGCATAAGAAAGATGTCTAGAACCACAGTTTCTTATTCGAGAAGTCATTTTATCAACCATTGATTCACAATCAATTTTGGAGATCTTACTTGGTGAAATGTGAACTCCTAAGTACCGAAAAGGTAGAGTCCCCCTTTGATACCCAGTTAGCTCACATACATCTTCAATACATTGCCTCTCTACATTGACACAATAAATGTTAGATTTATCAGCATTTGTGTGTAGTTCCAATGTGTTGGAAAAACTTTTGAGGATCCTTAGCATCAGTACTATGGACTGGAAATTTCCTTTGCAAATTCATCTTCAGCAGCAGCTAGATTCATCAATCTCTTGAAGTATTCCATTTAGATTACAAATAATAATGGAGATATGGGATACCCCCGCCTCAGTCCTCTTTTCCCTTGGATATTACCATACAAGCCTTCATTATAGAAATAGTGTAGCAAGGGTGGTTAAACATTCCACTATCCAGCTCGTAAAAAGTGGCGGAAAATTGAGTGCATGCAGCATCTCCTTCACAAAATCCCATTCCACTGTGTTAGGCTTTCCTCAGGTCAATTTTAATCAAGCAACTTTCTTTAGTGTTCTTCCTGTTGTATCTCCGAACCAAATCTTGACAGATGAGTACATTTTGCGCAATTGTTCTCCCAGGTACAAAAGCGCTTTGATTATCAGAGATGATAGTGGGAAGGATTAGTCGTAATGTGTTTCATATCATCTTGGAGATTACTTTGTAAATAGTATTACAACAAGCTATAGATCTGTAGTCTCCCAGTCCTTCAGGTTGTTCCTTTTTTGGCACTAAAGTTAGTATAGTCATATTCCATACTTTGAGCATTTTTCCTTCCTGAAGAATTTAAGTGTTGCTGCATTGAGATCATCTTTTACAATATCCCATGAGTCTTTGAAAAATTGACTACCATATCCATCTGGTCTCGGTCTTTTATCCCCTGAAATTGCACTTAGAGTTTCTTTTATCTCATGTGTTGTTACTTCTCTTTCCAATGTCCTTCTTTGCTCAGAGTTTACAATAGTACCCCGATGTACCACCTTATTGCATACCACATCTCTGTCACTTTTCGAAGCACTTAACATTTCCTGATAAAAACCAACAAAGGCCAATCCAATTATGTCTGAGTGTATGCTTCCTTCGAGGTTTTTTACAGTGAATATTCTGTTAATTCTCCGCCTAGCCTTGATCATCTGATTAAAATTCCTTGTGTTTGTATCCCTATATCTCAACCATTGACATTTACGTCTTTGTTGGAGATATTTAATCCTAGACATATTCCATCTCTAATAGTCCCAGTTGTACTTGACTTCTTCCTAGATTAGTGCTCCATTTAGAGGGTCTCTTTGGCTTTCTCTGCACTTCTTTCAACTTCATTGAACCTTTCTCTATTAAGAGCTCTTAAAGTTGCCTTCTACCTATTTAATTTTCCCAACAACTGATACATTTTTGATCCAGCAATAGGTTTTCCCCAGCTCTATTCCACCCTACTTGTAAAATCTGGAGCAAGGCTCCACATGTTAAAATATTTAAATCTTGGAGTTATTTTTGGTGCTCCAGCCCACTTTATGATAGTCGGGCAGTGAATCATATTGGCCTTAAGTTCCAAAGTGCACCTCTGAGTCAGGCAATAGTGTAATTCACTCCTCATTCACTAGTACCCTGTCATTCCTACTATAAACTCGACTGATTTCTCCTTGCTTGTTGTTCCATGTGAAAAAAGATCCCGATGAATTTAGCTCTTTTATTTCACATAGACCAATACATTGTTGAAAATCCTTAATCTCTGCCATCGTAACTGGACTTTCAATTCTTTCATCTATATTTGAAACACAATTGAAATCCCCCATCACACACTATGGCCCTTTTATTATGGAGTGTATTTCACCCAATTCCTTCCATAACTCTCTTCGTAAACCCTGATCATTGAACCCATATACTATTTTTCAGCAAACCTTTTCTTAGTTCCCCTATGTGTCACCTCACAATGCATCAATTGCGAAGTAACCGTTGTGATATTCACCTCATACAATTGTGGCTTCCAAAGAACCCATATCCTTCCTCCATGATGTTGTGACAAGTTTGTACTAAATGCACATCCCTTACAAAGATTAAGAGAAGCTCCTTGAGCTTTTCCTCTCTAAACCTTTGTCTTCAGGAGTCCAAAAAGACCAATTTTGTTACTATGCAGGAATAGGTTCATCCTTCCTGCCTTATTGGTCTATTTAATCCCATGGTGTTCCAAAAACCAATATTATCAATTTGGAGAGGGGTTGCCCCCAACCCTTCCATGTATTGGTACTTCTCCAACTATTCTCTTCTTAGGGAAGAGGGAATAGTTTTATTTGGTACATTTTTCTCCTGTCCTGTAATATTATCCTTGCCTTCCTGATTGTGTGAAGTTCCCTCTAATCTTTATTCATGCTCATGATCTTTCAGTATCGCAAATGTATTGCTTGTTGTCACGCCCGATAATACTGGCATCTTTTTTGCTGTATTTTTTCCTTCCCCTTGTTTCGATCTATGCGCGCTGCTCTTCAAACCTTATTTGTTGCTTTTCCCTCTTAAATTCCTCCTCCTTGGCCAACTTCCTATAATAGTATTGTTCATGTCCATAGTTCCTGCAATGTGTACATAACACTGGTTCCGATTGATATTCCACTTCTTGCTCTACAATGCATCCAATTTCATTCTCAAATAAGATGGATTGGGGAATTTTTGATTCATGGATACTTCTATCATCTTTCGAGCAAACATTAACTTCTCCCTGGCTATTGTGGCATTATCTGCTTTTATTGGTTTCCTCAAAAAGCCTGCAATTTTTGTGAGCTCTGGGTTGCCCCAATACTTGAGGTCTAGGTTTGGCAACCTAATCTAAATTGGAACCTTATCCACCGTTATCTTACTCATCTCAATCCCAGTTTTCCACGGCTTAATAACCACTGGCTTTTTAGCGAACATTTGAATTCCTTCCTCGACCACCTTATCTCTGTTTTGTATGCCATGAAAACGAATAATTAAAATATACCTCTACTTGTTTGTGTAATTTTATCTATTCCTTTAGCTCCCCATATCCGCTTAAAAATCCCTTCATTGTCAATGGCGGGTTGGATCCCAAAATATAGCACACTACAGCTGAGTTCCAATATTCTACATCATTTTTGATATCCTCCATTGTGGTTTTCACATTATCATTCTGCTCATTGCCATCACTCAGATCTAGATCCCCCGTTATCGGTGTTCCCACCACTGAGCTCCATGTTATTCCATTCATTGCAGTGATTTGGGCCTTCCCTATTAACGTTGTTGTTTCCTCTTCTAATTCGACTAGATCTGTCCACTATATTGGGGAGCTCGGTGTAGCTTCCTGTTTGTTTGTAGTCGTTCCCGACGAGAGTTCCAGCGGTACAACTCCTTGTAGAACATTTATATTAAAGAATGGCAAAAAGTCTCGCGTCGGTGGTTAATGAGATAGGTGGACTCCTTATAAGGCTTGGGCAATCCTTCTCCCTTTGAGATAACTTTTGGGGTGTGAGTTAGGCCTAAGACCTAATTTTACATGGTATCAGAGCAGGACTTGTCTCACCCGATGTTGGGACCTCCAAAATCAATGACAAAAAGTCCCATATCAGTGGTTAATGAGATGTGTGGATTCCTTATAAGGCTTGGGCAATCCTCCTCCTATTGAGCTAGCTTTTGGGGTGTGAGTTAAACCTAAGACCTAACTTTACAATTTATGCTTTCGATCTTCTTTGCATCCCCAGTTTGCGGTACTCCTCGACCAGCTATGGTAGCCTGTGTTCATCTTTTGTGTTTGTCCTCTCCCCCAGCCTTTGATTTCCATGCCATCATTAGCTTTCACTGATCGAAGATCTCATTCCAGAGAGAGAAGAGTAGGTTTTAGTATAAGTTGTACTGGAGAATTCAAAGTATTAACTTTATTATATTTAAAAGATAATGTAGTAAAATTATTATTTTATTTATCATTTTAAAAAAAATTGAGTTAATACTAGATACACAAAAAAATAGACAGAGGTAGTGAATGATGCGCATTAAAATAATGTTACAATACACTTCTTTACATCTCACTATGATTTTATTAGGATAATTTAGTCAAATAACTATAGTCTTAATTAGTATTATTAGGTGATTTTTCTTAATGAATGTATTAAAATTTCAAAATTCACTTATTTTGGACCTAAAGGGCATATTATACTCCTTCCTTTTATTCTATTTGATTCCTATATCAAAAATAAATATTTCATTTAATTGTTCATTTAGTAAATTAAGAAAGTTTTTGCATTTTTCTTCATATTTTTCTTAATATTAAATAACAACATAACATAGTAATAATTAAATTTAGAATTTTAAAATATCATTAATAAAATTAGTTTAATAAATAGGTACCTTTCATTAAAAAAAAGGCTTAAGTCATCTGCTTTAGACACCTCAACTAGGGCTAGTACCTATTTAACACATAGACCTCTTAAAATTGATACCTATTTGACATTTTTTGACAATCAGCCAAATATATGTGATGTGTGTACTGCACTCGCTATGACATGACAATGACATGGAAAATTGATGAATTAAATGATGACATGTGACATTTAAATCCAAAAATCAATATATATATATAAATCTGAATCCAAAACCGCTGATGTGGCACCTCTATATGGCCTCCATTTGTTTCTTCTTTTTTTTTGTCTTTTTTTTTATTCTTTTCATAAAATATATTTTTTATTAATTATAAAATTCAATCATATTTTAATATTGTAATCATATGAAATGAGTTACAAAAAACTCCCCATCTATTGACATTCTCTACTTAAATAGCATGTCTTTTCTATTCTCTTTTAACCATTTTTATGAATTATTTTATCTATAAATATCAATCATCTATGGAGATGTTGCATGTTCAATCCATTTTTTCATTCTTTCTTTTTAGTAGTATAATCTTTTAATTTTATTTTCTNCCATTCTTGACATTGTGTCTTCAAATTGACCTTTGTTTTCAGTTAAAATTTCAAGTTCAACAATCATGGTATCTCTTTCAGATGTTAACTCTATCACAGAATCTATCATGACTTTTGCCAAGGTTCTCAATTTTTTAAGAGAATATTTATCCAACTCATTTTTCATGTCAAGAAGAGTTACCTGATTGTCTTCTTCTTCATTTTCTGTGTGTGCCATGAGAGCAAACATTTCATTGAAGACAGTTCCCTCCTCATGCACAGCAACCATTGACACATCTTTTGGCTCATCAGGATCTTCTGAGTCACTAGAAGAACCCCCCCATGCAGCAAGAGCCCTTTTGACAACCATATCAGCAGCAGCTTTACGATCTCTGTTACCAGGTACCAGGTCCCTTCTGTTTTCTTTGTCACCCCTGTGTTTTTGAGGTTCCTTGTTATCATTCTTGAGTAAAGGACACTCTCTGATGAAGTGACCAGATTTTCCACACTTGTAGCAAGTATCACCTTGAGCAGCATTTCGAGTCCCATTTGTTCCTCTTTTATGCATTTTGTTTTTTCTCACAATCTTTTGAAATCTACTGATGAGATATGCCATATCATCATCATCACTTGAATCTTCGTCTGATTTAAACTTCAGCAATAGTGACTTGTCCTTCTTGGCTTCCCTTTTTGACAAATCATGGTTTCGATTCATCTCATGTGTTTTAAGATTTCCAATCAAGGCATCCATGGTCAGCACCTTCAAGTCCTTAGCTTCTGTAATGGCATCAACTTTGCTCTCCCAAGACTTTGGAAGAATTCGAAGAACTTTCCTGACTTGTTTGGTCATGCTTATAGGTTCACCCAGACTTCGCAGCTCATTTGTAATGGAAGACAACTTTGTGAACATGTCATGTATAGTTTCTCCTTCCTTCATTTTGAAGTTCTCATATCGCGAGGTGAGCATGTCAATCTTGGATTCTTTGACTTGTTCAGTTCCTTCATGTGCAGTCAACAAGCAATCCCAGATTTCTTTAGCAGACTCACAGGCTGACACTCTGTTGTACTCATCAGGTCCTATCCCACAGACCAGAAGAGTTTTAGCTTTGAAGCCCTTTTCAATCTTTTTCCTGTCAACATCATCATATTTCTGCCTGGGCTTTGAAACAGTGATGGTCTTTTCTCCATCCTTTACTTCCATCATTGGAACAAAGGGTCCATCTAGTATAATGTCCCATAACTCGCTATCTTCAGCCATGAGATAATCGTGCATTCTAACTTTCCACCAACTGTAGAAATGTCCATTGAAACGAGGAGGTCTGTGTGATAACTGACCTTCTTCGAGGTTAAGTGGAGCTGTCATTCTAGAACAAAATCACTTCCTTGGTGTTAACCAAATAGGTAGTGCCGGCTCTGATACCACTTGATAGAATGTATGCCTTCACTTACTAAGTAATGGACCAGGTCCCTTACTTTACTTCAGAAATAATGAATAAATATTTTTTTTAGTATTGAATATTTTTAATGATATATTCTAATTGAGCACACCCATATCAATTTGTAAGAATACACTACATTGTTGTTGTTTTAATTAAACATATAAAGTTTGTATTTTTTAAGTTAGTAATGAAACTGTATGAGAATATATGTAAATTTGTGACTAATAAAATTAATTTCGATTAGAGAACTTTTTTTATTGTAATTTGTTATTAATAACATTTTAAGTTTCTTACCTTTTCATTTTCTCCTATTAAATAGATAAGGGAGAAACTAATCTTACAAACATAATTGAAACTTTGAATTTAGCATTCCCTAAAATTAATCTCATTAATTTGCCTTCTTAAACTAAGAAATATGTATCTCTTTATCTTCATAACTTATATTTCTATAATCTCTATAACTCCTCATAACTCCTAAATTTTAAATGTGTAAACTTATGATAATTTATTGTATTGCTCAATGAATATCTAAATAAATGTGTATTGAAAGACAATCCTTTTTTAAGCAAATGTTATTGTATTATAATTCATATTTGATGTACTCATGATAGACGAAAATCTTATGAATTATGTATATTGATTTTTTCTTGCTTTTTAGTTAGTCATGTTCAAGAGATCAATTTTGACCACAGAATCTTAGGCTCTAAATTTATATTTTCATAATCTTTATAACTCCTCATAACTCTCAACTTTTAAATGTGTAAACTTATGATAATTCATTGTGTTTCTTAATAAATATCTATATAAATGTGTATTGTAAGACAACTCTTTTGAGGCAAATGTTAATGTATTTTAATTCACATTTGATGTACTCATGATGAGGAAAATGTTTTATATATAAATATATATATATATATGAACTATGATAGAAGATATTTAATTTATTTGCCAAAATAAAAAATAACAATTGAAAAAAATAGTATAATTTGATGAATCATGTTTTTGTTATTTTATTTATTGTTTTTTTAAACTCACTTTAGTTTATCTATTCTTTATTTCACGTTTTATTAGAATTTATTGAAAAATAAAATCTAATTAATGAAAATATTGATCTCATAATTGAAGATTTTGTAAATTTTTTAGTCAAAATTGTTCTCTTTTTGCTTTGGTTTACTTATATGTTAATTGCGCTCCATGCAAATATTTTGTAATATTAAATACTTGTATTTGATATACTATGAAAATCATATTTTGTAACTCTTTTGAAGTATAATTAAATATAGATCAAAATAAATAAAATAGTGAATATAAATATTTAATATACATTTTATGAAATTTAAAAATAGGACAAACATATATGCCAAAAAAGTTTATTCATGCATTTGATAAATTAATTTATTTTTATTAAATATGTATCTTTTGAAAATTTAAAATAAAAGATGAATACAAATGACTAAGTAAGTTGATTTGATTTTTAATATATTTTTTAAAAATAAAACACAAAATTTTGTACATAAAAA